>NC_142582.1:70933952-71233952 GCF_965207765.1 Zootoca vivipara | reverse complement strand
GTGGCCCACACAGGAAGAGAAGAGGGATGGAAAGCCTGTTGCAATAGCAGAATTCGTCGTGCTAGCTCACACTAGTGCAATTGCTTAGTTGAAACTGGTCCATTCTATATCATTTTTTCTCTGTAGATCTGGTTATAAATAAATAAATAAATGGCATATGGAAGAGGTAAAGAGAGTATGTAGCAGGTAGGATCTTATTTTTTCCACCTGAGAAGTATAGTCAGACTCCATATAAGTTACGGATATAATATGGCTTGTTTCCAATACCTGTGTGAATGACAACAGTCATTCAGTGGACAAACAGGAATATGCCTTTTCCTGCACTGTGTGCAATGCAGTCTCCACAAATGGAAGCCCTCACTAATGGTTGCCCACTTCACATTTCTCCTTCCTCATGAGAAATTATGAGATTCCACCTTCCTTGCATACAGAACCACTGTCATTCTTTTACATGTGTGGAGGAGAGGAGAGGAGAAGATACTTCTCCTTTATGCAAAGACTCTTGCCACTTTGGCCAGCAGCAGGACTGGGCCTAGATACTGTGTGTGTGTTTTTGTATTAACTTTCAACAGCACTAAGGCTGTATAAGCTTGCCAATGGCCAGGGGGATAATCCCCATGTAGATCTCAAAGTCTGACAGATACCATCAGCCTCCACGTCGGTTTTCATTACCACCATCGTATGGCTTAATTGAGCATTACAAATATGTTGACAAAAGTTAAAAGCCCACATCACTTTTTACTAGACTGCCCACCGACAGAAATCCTGATGTAAATCATTTGTGGTATGTAAGCAGCATGAAACAAACTCTGCACATGTAGAAGATGTTTGTGCCTGCTTATCTGGAGGCAGTTCTCATTCTTTATAGGTGAGTGGTGATTTTCAAGGCCAAGTTAATTGTGCCCAAAGTAGATGGTATGATGGGAATGCAGCTTTTTTTTAGGTGTTCGACTGGAACATTGTTCTCCATCTTTTCTGGCAGGTCTTGACAAGGTAGTGCAGAAGTGAGCAAGCCCAGGCCTGGTACCTAATGTGGCCCTTTAGGCCCCTGGAACTTTCTTCAGCCCACACCCCTCACTGAGCCCTGCTTTTCACCCTGAATGTTGTTCCCTGGCTGGAATATGTCTTTGAACTTTACTAATGCCTCTTGCTTGTCTAGATGGAGGAGAGGGAGGCCTGGTGAGCTGGAAAAGCTTCCCCACCCTTGAGGTAGAAGAACAGTTATTGAATGGTATGGGTGTAGCAATAACAGTGAAGGTACTAGGCTGATAAGTCATAATTCAATAGGTAACTCATAGCAGTGTTCCACCTGTCTTCATGAGGGTAATTTGCATGGTGGATAGCTGGGAAATGACACCTCTTTCTAATACACCATATATAATGACTTGTATCTCTAAAGATGCACTCAAAATTACCTACTCAGTTGTACTTATTGGCTTTGCATCATCTTACATCATTTCCTGCTCTTCATGTAGCCTACTGCTTTTGTTGTGGAGAGGAAATTGCAGATCAAGAGTAGCAGATCTAACTTATAGGAAAGGGAACAACGTATATACGTTGTGTAAGATATTTAAGCTTGTGGGGGTTGCCTCCTTATGGTGGTGATTGGCATTATTACCATGACAGCAGCTGGCACAGCAAAATGCTGAATGAAGATAAAGACGAGGTGGGCCTACCACCAAGCAAACACAAAATAGGCATAGAGAGCAGGTCATCATTGTGAAAGTATTTAGAGTGAAGCCTCCCCTCCCCAGGATTTATAACCAGGAGAGGTTAAGAATGGAAGAAAGTGTAATAAATAACAATAAATAATAAACATGACACTGTTTCCTCTCAGCTGATATGTTTGCGCATGAAGATGGTGGTCCAGAACCTGACTGGGTAATAACTGAACGGGAGCAGTTTGCAGATTTTCGGGATCTCAACAAGGATGGGAAGATGGATAAAGAGGAGATACGACACTGGATTCTCCCACAAGACTATGATCATGCACAAGCCGAAGCCAGACACTTAGTATATGAGTCGGATGTCGACAAGGTACTTAGTTCTCTCACAGAGTTCATGAATGGTAGATTATTGGTTTACTTGCTGCCTTTTTGTACAATGTCAGCCTACCAAGCATCAAACCTTAAGGACTCTGTAAGGAGATCACTAAAAAAAATGATATAAATGTGGTAATGTTAATGCCACCCATTGATTATTCAGGAAACACAAAAAAGGTAAACTACGGTGGAAGTGGGAGAGATCCAAATGCTAGACCCAAATGATAAGAGTTTACATTGTGTTCTAATTCCGAGATCGATGTGTGGTCATATTTGCACAATATTCTATGTGTTTTTCCTATCAGTGGAAGTGTGCATCTAAATTCCACAGAACTTTCAATGCCCACAAGTCATGATACCTATATGCTACCTCCATATATGCCTCTGGATTACCAGTTATTGGTGAGCGGCAGCAGAAAAATGTTGGTGAACTACATGGGCCTTTTATCTGATCCAGCAGTGCTCTTTCTATGTTTTAATCCTGCCATTGTAATGAGTGGGGGAACATTTGATGCTAGAGGAGCCCAGATATTCACGTCGAACTCCATAATACAGAAGGGGACTGGACTTGATTGCTTCAGAGACACTCCCCACTCTGCAACTAGAAATATGAAAGATAGTGGTATAGGCTGGGTCTGGGTGTGTTATTTGATTGGTATTTTTATATCCCCTACCTTCTCCCACATCCATGCCTATCCAGCATATAAGAGAAACAAATTCTAGCAGTAAAATCTTTATAAACTTTATAAATTTACTTCATAAAGTTAAATCCTACAAATACAAAACTAATATGTTTATAAAATCCAAGGGCAGCCTAAAATTGACATAAGATAGTCCAGGGTAATAGATCAGCCTCCACTACAAATTTCAAAAGAGTGCTCTTGTTTAGTGTTCCAGTCAGTCCGCCATGTCCCCCTCCAGGACACTCTATTCCATCTTCGTTTTTTTGGCCAACTGTCAGCATTCTGAGAACACATAGTATTCATTTATTTAATTTTGGCAGGTATTGGGTGGGGGGGTCACTATATACTTTATACTTTGGTAAACCTCAGAGCTCTACTGACATTTGGTTAAACACAAAGAGTGCTTATGTTGCCCACTCTTCGAGTAAATACAGCTTATATATTGCCTCATGCCATGAAGGTCTTTTCTTAGTGAATCACAGAGCAGAATAAAGTTCTGTTGTTTTTAGACACAGCACTCAAACCCTTTTATAGAATCTCAGTTTAGATTATACTAAAGACTTTCATTTCCACCCCCTCCAGGACCACAAGTTAACCAAAGAAGAGATTCTGGACAACTGGAATATGTTTGTTGGAAGCCAAGCAACAAATTATGGAGAAGACCTCACAAAAAACCATGATGAGCTATGATGTTTTTTGAAAAGCAAATACACTAGAGACTTGTTTTCCTGTATATAACCAAAGCAATAGTGGCTATTTTAGCAGATTATATTTTTAATAAAGATATTTTTTAGCATTGTAGAATATATAATAGGTTTACCACTTTTTTAATTGCACATTTTTATTTTACATTTCAGTATAATTTTGTGGATGCACTTTTCAGTTACAGCTTTTGATACACTTTCAACTCAGCCATAAATACTCAGACTTGGAATTCTCACTGACATTGGTGAGACTTAGCTTGTAAAATGTAGTATATAAGAGGAGTAGCCTCATAGAATACCCTTGTATGTTGTTGACCTATACTGTATCACACTGCAAGTGTGTGTGGTGGGTTGCAATTGGTTCAGTGCTTCCTTATAACACATTCAATAATGTCAGGCTGCAATTCTGTACACATCTAGCTGGGAGTAACTCCTGTTAAACTAAGTGGGACTTCTGAGTAGGCACATGAGGATTGCACAATAGGTAGGGGTCTTCCTGACATGCTGGTTTCCTTTAGTAGAGGAGACTTTTTCAGAAGAAGAACTGTATTGAATCAGGCCATCTGTTCCAGCATCCTGTTCTTGCAGGGGCCAACCTATGGGAAACATTGAAGCAGGACCTAAACTCAACAGCACTTTCCTCCCTTGGGATTTTCATGGGTACAGAGTTTGGGCTTCCCATCTACTTCCATGGCAGTGATGGCTTTCACATTCCCTTGCAGGGGAGAAGCCCTGGGTGGAGGGAACTATATGAATGGTTGGAAGCTCCTGCCTTGGTTTAAATCCATCGTCCTAAATTAGAACCAATAAATCTCTCATTGGCATTTGAAAGACATGGTGCGATGTTTCTGTTCAAGCAGCACAGCTGCTGCTTTCTACACTTTCCCTATGTTTGGTAGAGTGATCCACTTCATATTTATAAAGTGGGTTTTGCCGAATATTATGGGTGGATAGCAGTCATTTCACAGTGGAAATGAAGACACACCACATTTCCAAACTGGACCTCTTGTGAGCATTCAAGAGCCTTTGAACTTTGTTTTGAATCTCCACAAAGGCTATACAGTGGTAGCTCGGTTTAAGTACACAATTGGTTCCGGAAGTCCGTACTTAACCTGAAGCGTACTTAACCTGAAGCGAACTTTCCCATTGAAAGTAATGGAAAGTGAATTAATCCGTTCCAGACAGGTCCGCGGAGTACTTAAACTGAAAGTACTCAGACCAAAGCATACTTAAACCGAGGTATGACTGTACAGCGCAATATTCTGAATTTGTTGTGTGTGTGTATATACATAGATATGCATTGCCACTTTAAGGAGGTTTTATGCTATCAGCTAATAAAAGCTTTTAATTTAGGGGTTTAGAGAGGAGCTGTATTTCAGAATGCATATGAGCTGTTGCATATGATACATTTTTGTCTGTATTGACTTGAAGATACGAACAATAAAAAATATTACATCTTCTGGATAATTTAAAGGTCTTAAAGTGGGAATGAAGAAGGGTTTCATACAAAATCTTAAAATGCTAGTTTGTTCATGTCCTGATGAAATTTTCCTGCCTGTGATATCAAGTTGGCAGGAAACCTACAGCATAAGAATGTTAACATGCAATGTAATTTGTATATCAAGGGGCAGAGTTTATCCCTTGCTCATCCCTGATAGCTGTTTACTGCTGCTGTGTAAGAGTAATACTTTTCCCCATTTATTTCCCCCCACCCCCATCTGCAAACTCGACGAAGAGTGCCTCTTTCAAAATGGCACAAAGCTGCATTTTGTGACATGCATTGTTAGTGACATGAAGGTGAGAAGTGGAATCGCTGCAAACACCACTGCTCCTTTCCTGGGCAATGGGTACAATAAGGGGATGCACTCTGGAAGTCAGACAGCTGAAGATTAGTAGCTATGCAAACCAATAAATGGTTACCAAGCCCAACTACAGTTTGTGGAATCTTGCTGGGGATCCTCAATTGGCTGTAGCTCCCTGATGTGGGTCCCATATATATTTGGAGATGCGCAGAGCAACTGTATAGAGTAGAAAGAGGGTTTTTAGAGAGGGCTCACTGATAGATTCTTGTTTGAGCCTTAAGTAAGGTGATGCTTACTTAATTTTAACAATAAATTAGCCTCATGGATTTATTTACTAGAACTAGACCATTCTAGGTGTTAGGCATGCTGCAGCTTTTCACTGCCCTGGCCTACCAAATCCCCATGTGTTCAGCCACCCCCTCTCAAATGTGTGTCCCCCTGAAGATTGGTGTAAAGGGCTTCCACCAGAAGATGCCGAAAAGGCAGTGGGGAAAAAAGATCCAATTTTGGATTTTAATCACTTCAGTTACACATTGGAGCCTTGGTTATAGTGTAAGGGAATTTTTTTTTATGGGGTAAATCACATTTCCTAATTGGACTAACCTTGAAATATTTCGGTAATCCATACTTAGGCACATTCTGTTTCAACTGGAAACTAGCACTGGTGACCCACAAAGCAATAAACATGCACACAGCTGTTACTACTGCATGCTTCCTGCAACTTCAGTAACAGTGAATATGTACAGTCTACTAAATTCTCCTTTCAAGCTCAATGCACCGAGCAAGAGTAACTCTAAAAGAGACTAGGGCTCCTGGGTTTAAATTTAACACTATTTAAGGAAAGCAAACCTTTGCTAGGGGACATAGCTGTTAACATTGTGATTTTTCAAGCATTAGGGTTCTAATGGGGTTTGACTGTTCCAGAGATAACATATTTTTTTCTAGGTAACATATATCAAGTCCGATTACGAGCAAAAGCTACAAAATTTTACTGTAATGTGAAATACTGTAATGTCAGATAGCATTATTTATCTGCTTAATATGACAAAAAGCATTAATTGCTGGGAGCCATGATTCAGTCCAGCAATATGGAAATCCATTTTGTGCCTATCTCATCAGTTGTTGCAGAGTTTTCCTAATGAATTGTGATGTGAGATTCTGCTGGGAAATGTGTTTGTCTCTCCCCCCTCCCCACCTGCAGGTTCAGTATGCTCACTGTTGTGACACAGATCCTCCATTAACTAAATGTTTTCATTAAGGTAGTGCCACGACACATCACGGGCGCATCCCTTTCCTCTTCGATATCTGGAATAGCCGTAATCATTCCTCCACATGCAGTTTTAATTATTAGGCTTTACCAAACGGACTAAGTGGCTAATGTTCATTGTTTTAAAAGTCCCTCTTAACTATTCAATCAGATTAAATGTGTCATCCATTTCCAATCAAGGTGGTATGCATATATCCCACAGGAAAGAGAAAATGCGGCACACTCTGATCTAATGACTTTTACATAAAGGTTGCCTTAATGCTTTACATTTTGCAACACAGAAGCTGATCTTAATTCCCACTGAAGTCAGTGGTAAGTTTCTCATAAAATTGAGGAGAGGGGTAGAAAACACACCTTCTTCCTGGTTAATAGTGATCATTGACTATAAGAAAAACTAGTTTTGCACAAACACACACACACACACACACACATTTGACCTCAAGTGCACCACCCCAGTCCAGCAAGGGAGATCTGTCCATGGTAGTAAGCTTATGCATGCCGATGTATCTGGATACATATGATCACAATGCTCACGTAGACCCCATTAACTGGACGCATATTTTGATGTGGATGCCTGGAGGTGGTGGTCCCGACCACTTTGGCCACACCTGCCACTGGCATATGGCTCCCAGTGGGTTGGTGAAAAGACAGTAGTGGCCAATGTGGTGGGGCAGAATTCCCCTTCACCCACACCAGTATTGCTGAAGCTTACCTGGTGATGTAGGAGCCAACTCCTAGAGGCCAAAGGAGCTTCATCCCTCCAATAAAATATTTGAGGAGGCTGTCCCCCCCCCCAAGTTGATGGTCATTGCCATTCAAATGGTGTATGTGCACTACTGCTAAGAGGAACTTAAAAGGTTCCCTGCATTATACAACAGTGAGGTGATACTCTTTGTCTTATTTTTATACTCTTAAAAATGATTTCTGCTATCCAGAGCTTTCGATAGGCCCTATCCACCCCCTTTGCAAAGAATGTCAACCATGGGATAGAGGTGCCTTTCACCCATGTGGACAATGGTCATAATTATGCAACCATGTTAGAGGTTACCTTTAACACCCTTTGTGATTTGGCCGTATGAGTGGAATGGATTGTTACAGCCCAGAGAGTCACCAAATCTTGCACAGGAAGGATGAATGGTCTGATTACAAAGAGCATGAAGTGACTTTGTAGACAAACTGCAGAAGCTTGCCCTCCTAAGGGTCAAACTAGGTGTTATGTTAACACAGTGTTTTAAATTGTATATTTAGGATTCATCACATCTCTCTTGCAGGGGAAGAAAGCTATGTGGGCCTCTATTCTGGGTCAGAAGTGCAATGTTGGAAGTGAGGTTCCTTCCCACACTATTTTCCTGTTGAAAACTATCCCTGAAGCTGCTAGATTCCCCCAAAGCAGTATGGTTAAGAAAAGTATATTGTATTGTATTGCTTTTCCTTGTAGATAAATAGAATCTGTTGGTCTTTATCCACTCAATTGGAAGTGGAGAGGAGGGGAAATTAGCATTCCATCAGAAAGATTAGATTGTAGGACAGGTAAACTGAACCAAATTAGAATTACCAGATTCTTTCTGGCTACAGAAGTCAAGTGGATACAGAATATAGTGCAACAACTAAAGATGACCCTCAGACACTAATTCTGAATGGCTGCATGCAGATTAAATGGATATTTTTAAAAACAGTATTTTTACATTTTGCAAGATAAGTCACATATCAATGTGGCTGAATAAACACAAATGCATCGGACATGTTAGGCAAGCATATGCAAACAGTATTTGACATTGTGCTATTTTGGGTGTTTGTTTCCTGGGAAAGAATTGGCAATATACTTCTCGGTTGCATTGTATTTTACATGCTCCCTTTTGCAAGATATATTAGCTACTCAAATCAGAATGGTACATTAACCACACATTTAAACCAAAATATTCATAATAGACCTTAAAAAAAGAGAGAGAGGCTAAATCACAACAGTGCAACAGATTAATCCGTATTTTGTCAACTACCATGATGTCCATATCTTCCATTCTGCAAGGAAGCTGTTAGGGAGAGCCAAAATTAGAATGTCCTTTTAGAATAAGAGAAGGAAATCAGAGATCTGTTTTTAGTATAGTGCTCGATCCTGGAATATGTGCAGAGGATAGGACCTTGGAACTATGAGCAGAAGACTATTCTATCCTAAATGAATTCCCTTTCTCACATGACGAAGCACAGGAACCATTATCCCAGGCATCCCCAAACTGCGGCCCTCCAGATGTTTTGGCCTACAACCCCCATGATCCCTAGCTAACAGGACCAGTGGTTGGGGAAGATGGGAATTGTAGTCCAAAACATCTGGAAGGCCGAAGTTTGGGGATGCCTGCAATTATCCTGTAGTGCTATCCTACAGTTCTAAGTAGTAGGTATATGAATGAATGAAGCCATATTATGTCATATTTTTGTATACCATATAGACATTTTTAAATGTTAAGCAGTGTAGATATGTGTTTCAATAAATAAATAAAGTTAACTACTGGACTCTGTGCTTCCCAAGTTTTATTATGCTGAGACACTGAAATGCTGTGTGTTTCACCAGAGCTATTGTAGTCTACATTTTACCCAAGCTTTCAGCTGTGATGGAAATTATTCTCGTTCCTAAACAATGCTTAGGCCTTGTGGTCCAACGCATTTCAGAGATGACAAATATGAATTAAAGATCACTTCACAGAAAGGTAAACTTCACTGAAAGTTCATGGCTCTTTCCCTGCTAGAATTATTGAAATGGCAATGTGAAATTTGAAAAGATTGGCAATTTTTGAGGGGGGAAATTGTAGAAGGCTATTATTGCTTATAATAATTTGTATATACTTTTAAGTCACTTGCATTCAAGCTTCTGACTTACGTCTTTGAAATGCTTGTGACAGTCTAGAATAGATTTGCTACTGAGCTGTAATTCAGTGCAGATTTCCTATTGCTGCAAAAGAGAAAATGGATTTCTCCAGCTCCTATTCAAGCGTAGCCTTCCTCTCTGTCCCTGTCATGGAAGAGAAAAGTAACAGCCTCACAGCAGCTGCTGCTCTCTTTGCACTGTGGCCCTCAATTCAGGTAACTGGTGCAGAGGCAAAAGAGGAGTGGGAGTTCCTCTCTTGTTCCCTGTGCAGGCAGTATAAATCATCCCATGGTGGAGTCCTAAGGAAGCTTGGAGACCAGATGTCATCTATGCAAGAGCACAAAAAGAAAGCGGGAATGGAAATGTAGAGAAGTCTTCATTGACATCCTACAAGTTCACATAGTTCAAGCAAGATCCCCACAGACAAGAAAGAGACAATTATATTGCCATTAGTTCAGAAACACTGTGGGAAACAGAAAGCATATGAGGAAGAAAAGATTTTTAAAGAAATAGTTTAGGAGACCAAGTTGCAGAGGTGGCGGGAAGAAGTCTTTAAGCAGGCACAGCAGATAAAATATTTAAACAGCCAGCACATTCTTAGGCATCCTGCTCCCATGCATGTTGCTTTTGAAATGATTAAAAGGGGCTAACTTCTGCCATTTAGTGTGCAGCCTTATAATATTACTTTTGGGATAGGTAAGTAGTAGTAGTAGTAGTAGTAGTAGTAATAAAATAAAAATAAAAATAAAAATAATTTATTATTTATACCCCGCCCATCTGGCTGGGTTTCCCCAGCCACTCTGGGCGGCTTCCAACAAAAGATTAAAAACACATTGAAACATCAGACATTGGGCTTCCGGTCCAGCGCCAGTGCTGTCTGGTGGGGTTTGCCTCGAGCTCTGAGGCAACCCGACTTTGCGAGGGGGGGGAGAGAGGGGAGAGCGGTGAGAGCGGCGAAAGCGACGCTGCGCCCCAAAGAGCCCCAGATCAAGCGTTCTGGGGACGAAGATAGCTCGGCAGTGCCTGAATTTTGACTCCCCAACTCTCTGGTAGCCTCTAATTAGAGCTCCGGAGCGGGAAGGGTTGTAGTCGCAGGGGCCATCTTTGAGCGCCATCGTTGCCCTCGCAGAGGGAAGCTCCGTACCGGAGGCGGAGATCGCTGGATACTTTCAAAGAAGGATTTGGGAAAGTCAGAGACTGTGAGTAAAAAGATTCAAAATTCTATTGGAATTAAAATTGGAACAGGAGTGAGATTTAAAGAACGGAAGCTGATCTCCCCACACTGATTGAAGGAGGAAGCAGTCAGAGGAAAAAATGCCCGGTGCTGGGGAAAGAAAGTTTATTATTTGAACATTTCCAAGGATCGATTAAATACTCTCCCTCAGAGGCAGGGTAAAGGGGGAGATTTGTTTTAAGACCAGAAAAAATCCCTGCAACTAGAGTTAATTGAAGTAGGAAGAGCCTTTTCCTATCCTGAAATTGGCAACCCGGACAGAACAGCCGATTGTGAAGTCAAAAAGGAATGGAAAGAATTAATTCTCAGAGACTTTTAGGTGATAATAGGAGGCTGAGCTGAGGGAAATCTGAAAAACTGGACAGTCTAAGTCAGAGTCTTGTTGCAGCCTGTTTGAAACAATTACAAAATCAAAGTAACAGCATTTGGAATGGATATATTGCAACCAGTTTGGAGCAGTTGGAGCAGTTGCAACTTGTAACCACTTCCTGTTTTTCAAGTTCTGCTCTGTCCTTGGAAAATCGGGAAAATGTCAACAAAAGACTATGCACCTGGTTTTCAGGGGAAAGTTATGAGACTCTTGTGGGAAATTAAAATTGGAATGTATAAGACTCAGCAACAAATGGAAGAAATAAATCAAGATCTGCAGAAAGAGGACATATGCAAAGAAACGGTGGAAGAAGACGATAAGACATATGATTTGAACTATAATACAATTGAAGAATATGAGGATGGTGTACAGGAAGTGCAAGAGGACAAAGATCAACTTTGGATTCGGAATACCCCTCTTTTTTTGGGGGGGGGAGAAGCAAGAGCCGCGGAAGGGACAGAAGACCCACAAGAAGAACAGTGTGCAAGAAAGAATGGAGTATTGGGGGGGGGCAGAGACATTTGGGTTGCAAAACATACTAGGAAGGGGGTGGGATGAAGGAGGAATGAATTCAATTGGAGGAAGGATTCAATTGGAAAAAGAATCATCTCCTTTCTCCCTTTTCTCCTCTAGGGACTCTTTGTGGCAGGGGGAGCCCTGGAGGATGGGGGATGGAGGGGGCGAGAAATGATAATAAAAGAGAAATTAATAAAAATATGGATAGTATATCAATATAAGATTGGAAGTTTGGAAATAGAATGGGGAAAATGATAAGAAAACTGTTAAGGATATTTTAAAATGGAAATCAGAAAAGGGGGAGGTAGGGGAAGCCTATAAAAAAATGTGTATGAAAAAGGAATAGCTATAAATTTTTTATTCTTTTTTCCTGTTTTTCTGTTTTTCTTTTTTGTGTGTTAGTTTGTAGTGTCTATTATTTTGTGTATTAATAATGTAGGTTTGGACAGATAGTTGGGTGGACACTCGCCTGTATTCCTCCTTGTCATCCTAGAGCCTCTTGGTGGCAGGGGGAGGTTCTGGGGGGAGGGAGGGAGAGGTGGGGACAAACCCAATTACAAAATGAACCGTCTTCGACTGCCCACTTTTCATGGGATTCTCTCGTGGCAGGAGGGGGCTCGTGGAGGGGGGGTAGAAGAAGGGGGACAATATGTTATATATGTGTATGTTTTTCTCTATTATGCAAAATCAATAAAAATTTATTATTAAAAAAAAGAAACATCAGACATTAAAAACTTCCCTAAACAGGGCTGCCTTCAGAGGCCTTCTGAATGCCAGATAGTTGTTTATATCTTTGACAGCTTGTGGGAGGGTGTTCCACAGGGCAGGCGGAAAGTGAGAAGACCTGGTCTAGAAAGATATTCTGAAGTTCTAAACTGCAGTGCCCACATGTCATTGTCAGCATTGAAATTCTATTTTATATTTCCCTCCTCATATTAATCCAGATTTCTGCTTTCCATGGAAACACACACACACACACACACACACTGTCGTCGATGGCATGCTTGTAATATCTGTTTGCAACATCAAGTTCTTGTCTGCAATCTTACCCACCTGCTCGTTATGCTGTTCTGTGTGTGTGTGTGTGTGTGTGTGTGTGTGTGTGTGAACTGAGTATTGGTATCTCTCTGCTCACTTCTTCAGCCAGCTTCCCACCTGAGTGATGCTCTTCTGCCTGCTGAAAAGAGCGGATGGAATGCCCACCAGTGGTAGCTCCACTAGAGAAAACCGGTGGGAAATCCTGGAATGGGACTTCCCAAGGGCAAGGCAGAACCAGGCCTGAATTCGCCTTCAATCCACTGGATCCAAGCCACTGTTAATGGCCAGAACTGTCCAGCATCAGGCCTGATCTGCACGAAGCTAGATACTAGACAAAAAAGAGTCCCAAATGGAGCTGGGAATATGGTACACTGTGAGAAGGGTCTACTTCCGCCCTCCCTTGCTATTCTTAAGGAATATCAGCTCTCTCCCCCAGAAGCTATTATTATTAGCCTTGGGAGGGTGGGTAAATCAAGAACTGCAAGGGGCCAGTCTCTTCTCTGCAAGCCATTTGCATAGCTTTTGAAGAAAAGAAAAATGCCACACCCTTGAGGAGAACTTAGCATTTTTACACACTATCTCTCTCTCTCTCACACACACACACCCTCAATACTTTCTGCAAACTCTTCCTGTTGGCCCCGAAGACTCAACTCCAAGGTATTACCAAAATGGCCCTACAGATTCCAATGGGAATTGAATAAAGCTATTCCAGTGCAATTTACTTCGCCCCCACTTCAGATCTCAATCGTACAACAAGTCATTTAGGATAACCTTAGTTGCTGGTTATTCCCACCACTACCACATAGTGCAACGTAAGCACCTCTGAGATGTGCCATACAGAAAAGGCCTCCAAATAGTGAAATCTCCACGGGGAGCGACTGAAGTTAATATAGAAAATTCTGTATGAAGTTAACAAAATATGCATTACTTTGTTGCCTGTGATGAGGGCTCTTAACGCAACTCAGGGGACTCAGTCCTAGGCTGATGGAAATCGACATGCCTCCATTAGCTTCAATTCTTAATTGGCTTAATTGAATTCCGTTGGAATTTGATGGGTTTTTCGAAGCTGCTAATATCGTATGTTACAGGAACTGGGGCTGGTATAGAAAGCATCATCCCAATCTCTCCAGCAAAGGAACTAACCTGATTTCTGCTGTAGAAATGGCAGAGGCCCAAAAGCTTGTTGATGGAACACTTACCGGTCCAACTGTATTCTTAGCAGATGTCCTCAAGAGTCACAAGAGAGCCCTGCTTCCCACCTTCCTCTTGATGTGTCCACAGGGACAGGGGAAAGCAGCATGCTAAACTGGTCAAGAGAATATCTCCCATACCCCTCTTCCTGCCCTTTCCTCCCCCTTCTGTTCAGTCAAGTTACTTGAGCTCCAGAGTTCATATAATTTGCCTGAATGGAGAATGCTGGAGGCTAGATATGGGGATAGAGCACATAGACTTTCAACAGCCCATCATTCTTATTGTGAACATGGGAAATGGGTGCAAAAGGAAACCCAACGGGGATTCCTCCAGATAAGGGATGCTGTGGCAGTGGATTTCCTTTGTCGGCCCGGGTGGATGCAGGACTAGGTGAGCTTTGGGAACCCTTCCAACACTATGATTCTTTGAGTCCTATGCAAAGTCTGCAGCTGTGCTGGGAAGGATCATGCCCTAAGTATTAGTTTAGAAAGGTAATCTTCTAATGGCATTTAAAAATCAGTGAATACCTCTTCAAAAATTGCAGCTACTATTCAAGAAACATTTACTGACATTAACTATAGAAGACGTATAGCTTTCTGTAATTAGTGTGCACCCTTTAGATGTGGCTAATTACCTCTTATCAATTAATTTTTTTCTCATTAGAAAAAAAAAATGAGACTGTAGTCATGAGAGGTCCGGACCCATACGGCAGCAGAAAATTCAGCTAGATAATGTCTCCGATTTGGTTAATTCCAGGTGACTATCGGGTTATTCAACCTAGGAGAATTTAATGATTCTGGACAGTTCATGCAATGAATGTCCCTGTAAATCATTCGTAATTACAAACATAAAAATTAAAAATCAGTCTGAGGAGAAAGATAACATAATATTAATGATGGAGGGCAATAAGCTAGAAATGGGAGACCTGTAAACCTTATAGGATTGTATTGGAAATACAGAACTATATAATTTAATCAAATCAAGTCATTAACTAAAGGTAGATCCCATATTTTTCTTGACAAATAAGTGGGCTTTTCCTGCTGTCAAGGAGAGGTCTAATCTATTTGAATAGTTTAGTTTTACTTCTGTACTTCTTGAAAACTGGGATCATTGAGTTGAGAGGAGCTATATACCCTTTAAAAGGACCTAGGGTCAAATGAAACTCTATGGAACAATCCAGGGTAAAATTTCTTAACTTATGCCTTCAGCTCATAGGTTATTCTGTTAGTCTGTATGGCTGATAGCAAACTTTGTCCAGAAACCTACATCACAAATTCTGTGTCCTTGAGCTGAAGCTGCACCAGCCAACCAAGTAGGCTCTTGTCTGAATGCAGAGGAGAAAGAGAATCTCAGCGGCTTTGATACCATTGACCATAACATCCTTCTAGACCATCTTGAGTAGCTGGGAGATGGGGCACTGTCATACAGTGGTTCCACTCCTTTCTCCTGGGTCGTGCCCATAAAGGGGTGGTGGGGGATGAGTGTTCAGACCCCTGGGCTCTCACTTGTGGGGTGCCTCAGGGTTCCGTCCTCTCCCCCATGCTTTTTAACATCTACATGAAGCAGCTGGGAGAGATCATCAGGGGGTTTGGGCTGGGTGTCCATCAATATGCGGATGATACCCAGCTCTAGGTAAAGGTAAAGGGGCCCCTGACCATCAGGTCCAGTCGTGTCCGACTCTGGGGTTGCGGCGCTCATCTCGCTCCATTGGCCGAGGGAGCCGGCGTTTGTCCACAGACAGCTTCCGGGTCATGTGGCCAGCATGACAAAGCTGCTTCTGGCGAACCAGAGCAGCACACGGAAACGCCGTTTACCTTCCCGCTGGAGCGGTCCCTATTTATTTACTTGCACTTTGATGTGCTTTCGAACTGCTAGGTGAACCAGTGAACCAGAACCAGTGAAGGCGGTGAAGGCCCTGTGTGAGTGTATGGAGGTGGTTGGAGGATAGATGGCGTCTAACGGATTGAGATTGAATCCTGACAAGACAGAAGTAATGTTCTTGGGGGACAGGGGGTGGGCTGGTATGGAGGACTCCCTGATCCTGAATGGGGTAACTGTGCCCCTGAAGGACCAGGTGCACAGCCTGGGAGGCATTTCGGACTCACAGCTGTCCATGAAGGCGCAGGTTAATTCTGTGTCCAGGGCAGCTGTCTACCAGTTCCATCTGGTACGCAGGCTGAGACCCTACCTGCCCGCAGACTGTCTTGCCAAAGTGGTGCATGCTCTAGTTATCTCCCGCTTGGACTACTGCAATGCACTCTACGTGGGGCTACCTTTGAAGGTGACTCAGAAACTGCAATTAATCCAGAATGCAGCAGCTAGACTGGTGACTGGGAGTGGCTGCCAAGACCATATAACACTGGTCCTGAAAGATCTTCATTGGCTCCCAGTACGTTTCCGAGCACAATTCAAAGTGTTGGTGCTGACCTTTAAAGCCCTAAACAGTCTCAGTCCTGTATACCTGAAGGAGCGTCTCCACCCCCATCGTCGAGCCCTGACACTGAGGTCCAGTGCCGAGGGCCTTCTGGCGGTTCCCTCGCTGCGAGAAGTGAGGTTACAGGGAACCAGGCAGAGGGCCTTCTCGTTAGTGGCGCTTGCCCTGTGGAACGCCCTCCCACAGATGTCAAGGCAATAAGCACCTATTTTACTTTTAAAAGACAACTGAAGGCGGCCCTGTTTAGGGAAGTTTTTAACGTTTGATGCTGTATTGTTTTTAATATTCAGTTGGAAGTCGCCCAGAGTGGCTGGGGAAACCCAGCCAGATGGGCGGGGTATAAATAATAAATTATTATTATTATTATTATTATTATTATTATTATTATTATTATTATTATGCCATTCTCAGTGACCAAATGGTGTCTCCTCCTTGTCAATTGAAACATGTCTCCTTCCATCTGAAACATAAAACTATTGAAATATTTCTGTTGTAGCATATTTGTAGGATATCGGTCTTTGTTTTACCCTGTAAAATAGTCAAGTGTAGTCACATTAGCACATTTCATTGTAAGTTAGTAAAAATGAAAGTTAATATGACCTGATCATAATCATCCATGACAGAAAGTTCCTAATACGATAAAACTTTCATATCATATTAGAAGGGGGGAAAGTCTGTTCCTGTCTGTTCCAGGTCACTTTCAGTGTTGCCCTTGAGCATCAAATAATTGCAAACATTCTCTGCATAAAGAGAAGTCCCTCATAGAATTAAATGGAAAACTGAAGATATTATACTGCACATCACCTTTTGCATTCTCAGAATAATTAGCCCTATACTAAATTATCAACAATTCATTAATTAGGTTTAATTTCCCTGGGATTTGAATTCATAACAGACATATCAGCTTCAAATAAATGTTGGGATCCATGTTTCCCACTTGCACAAACATCAACAGGAAGCAAGGGTCTCTGCTGATTTTACTTATCTCCTCAGAAAGACTTCAGGGAGCTCCTCCCTTCGTGGCTCAGGGTCCAGTTGTATGGGATGGAATACTGGGGCAGACAAGTCACAACAGTTCCTAGAGTGTCCACTAAGAGGAACTCACCTGGAGGAACACCTGACTAAGTTCAGTTTCCTGTTCCTCCAGACAGATGAGATGGATTAGCTGGCAGATAAAAGCCCCTAGCCAGCAGCCATTCTCTCTCTTAGCCATCTCTTCTTCAATGGGAACACATCTCCAGAGAATCTCCAGTTAGGATGGTTCTCCCTCTCGGCCTGCTGCCAAGAGAGAGACCAGATGAAGCCTTACTCTACTAAGTAGACTCCAGTTGTACATATTTGTAACTTTTCTACGTAAGCTGCCTTTCTGAGATTACGCTGTTAACTCAGGATGTCATGTGAGTAAACTCTATCTTATTTTAATACTATTGTGTCGTGCATTTCTTTTAAGAGGGAAAAGGGGATTTGCCAGGAAGTATAATGTTGAAGAGGTTTTAACAAACCTAAACGCACACTTTTGCTGCGCACAAAAGGGGAATGTCACTCTGCTGATATTGGAAGCTTGATAACACAAGCTTGGATAGGATCTATCTAATAATATATCCTAATCCACATCCCTAACATTCCCACAAGTTGATCATGAGAGCCCCTGAGAAGATTATCCTGGCTTGAGGTCATTATCAGTGTTTTGTGTTTTGTATCATTAACTGTTTTGTATTTAATACTGATCAAAATTTCACTGAATAAACATTTTTATAAAATACATTTTTAAATATCCACTTTTCATATTTGAGCTGTTCAGATTAAAACAAAAGAGAGAAAAGAGGAGGAGGGAGTGTGAAAAGAAATGACCAGGTTACCAAAAAAAAGAAAGAAAGCAGAAGTGCCGATTTCAACGGTATCGTTGCCTGTGAAATATTACGAATGCAAAATGTAATTACCTTAATGCTATTTTTGATATCATATCAGCAAATTGCACCGAGTCCCCACTGTGACACTTATATTAGGGTAAGAATTATCCTGTTGTGAGTGTCGATCCCAGGGGAAAATGAGGCAGCACAAATGACTGTGATGCTTCAGCAATTAGCTACCTCAAGACAGCAACCACTTTCTTTTCCTTTTTTTTTTTTAAAAAAAAAGATACTTATGGAATGTTTAACCTGTAAACATCTAGAGCGTCCCTTTCCAGTTTGTTTTGATATTTTAAAGCAATTAATTCTCTAGAGTTTTCATGTTACATGTATATCTTCTTTAGCTTTCTTACTCTTCTTCCTTCCCCATTTGTCTCTGTCTCTCCCTCTCTCCCCCGCCACATTTTAATAAGAATAAAAATCCCTCACTGCTCTTGAAATATGCACTGTGGAAATGTGGATGCTTGCAACAAGCATGCCTTATCATTAACACTAATGCCATAATGCCATAAGACAACAATGTAATGTGCTGGAGGATTATATAACTTCATGTTGAGCAAACAAAAATTAGACCTGCAACCCTTTTGATGTTCTTTTTTTAAAAGCTCTCGAGGATTAGGATGCAGAGACGAAAGAGATGCTTATAGCATTACCTTTCCTAGCAAATGCTTTATACTTTGTCATGGTCTGTGGGAGATGCCAGCATGGACATCAGAATAAGGTTTAAGTCCCAAAAGCTACAGTACTGTCTACTGATTTATAACCATGCAGGGCCTGAGGAAAGCATTGCATTGAAGATGCCATTCAGAATTCAGCAGTATCTTGTACAGTCCATTATTAACACAGCATGCGGGTCTCATATTTTATCTCATTGTCAGTCTCTTAAACAGCCTATTCTTTAAGGCTGCCACCTGCCTGTTATTTTATGGGATACCCCTTGACTCAAAAACATTGCAGCCCGTAGAAAGTAACCGATGTCCCCTTTTTGTGTTTCACATAGTGTAGAGCCTGTACATTGCTGATGCTAGGGACAAACAAAGGCTATGTTCTATGGTGTCCTGTGTTGTCCAATGCATGGGATCTAGCATTGCAATTCTCAGGTTCTTCCACAAAATGTCCCATATTTTTGCACTTCCATATGATACCATACAGTACATGCCCACCATACCACCATCCCCAAATAGCCCATTTCCCCCTGAAATTCTTTTCTAGAATTCTTTTTAGCCTCTTTTTTGCACATTTGCCTCTGTCTCAGTCCCAATGAACACAAAGGGACTTATTTGTGAGAAAACATGCATAATAATAATAATAATAATAATAATTTTTTATTTGTACCCCGCCCATCTGGCTGAGTCTCCCCAGCCACTCTGGGCGGCTTCCAGTCGAATATCAAAACAATACAGCAATAGCACAATTACAAAAGTCACAAACAATACATAAACCACATCAAAAAATACACAACCGAATAGAAAACAATTTCGACATAAAACAAAATCTAAAACTAAGAATACATCCTTAATACAGTTTAAAATAACATAGGTAAAAAATAACAGGAATTTAAACAAAAAAAACAAAAACAAAAATGGAGCCCTCTCTGCCCAGCAGCAGCGGCGGGAACAGTCCTTTATAAAGCCCATCAATGGGCCCCGCCCTGGGCCAGGTGGTGAGTGGCAGGACTGGGGCCTTCAGGCGCTGAGCAGGGGAGTCCTCCTGGCTGGCAGCAGCAGCAGCAGCAGTTCTTATAGGCCTCAGGCCCCGCCCAGGCCAGGTGGTGAGTGGCAGGACTGGGGCCTTCATGTTTGTATGTTTGTAACTGATTAAAATAAATATTGCAGCCCCTCAATATAGGGTATTTTTGGAAGATATTTGGTGGTGGTTGCTATTTCTGACATCTAAATAACATAACACTGTGTGATCATTTGTTGTTGGATAAAAAATCACAAAAGCTTGGCTGAAACAGCTGCTAAGACAGCACTTTGCTGCAATGTCAGTGAAACCCATTAACAGTTTTTAGGGACTTCTTGTGTTAGAACTGGATTTCACATCATGCTCAGCCAAAATTTTGAAAAGACCGTCTTTACACCAACAAATCTGGGTGCAACATTTGTACCGGTTGCCAACTTTCAGCACAGATTCACATTAGCAGAAAGCAAAGACTTGCGTATCATTCCTTTCAAAATGCATACAAAGTTAGGTTGATACAAAAAGGATATTTTAAGGAAGGTGTGAGGAAACCTTTTCATCCCAAGAGCAGCATCCCTTTATGAGCCACCTTCCACGGGGCACTTGCCAGTGGTGGGCAGAGCAACAAATGCCTGTTTTATGTTTGTATAGTTGGTTAGTTTCTACATACATTCCTCTCTGTCCTTCTCCCAGGCAGATAAAAAGCATTGTCAGAGATCAAGGACACATTTCAGTCGGGCAAAACCACTTGAGGGTGTGAAGCAGGACCAGCAAGGGGCATTGCTTGGGGAGAGGATGTGTGGCATGGGGAGACTCCTGAGAGCAAGATAGAGAGACTGGAGTGCCACATTTGACCCCTGGGCCAGAGGCTCCCGATCTCCATTTTAAGAACATTTATGAGTTCTAGTTAACAAACAGTATCTCAGGATCAGCCATGCCTCTCCTGAATAAGGAAATTTAAGCGGAGTACTGAAAACATTGTGATAACCTTACAACGGAGAGATTTTGGAATTGAAACATAATCGGAAATGTTAACAAGAGCAATAGATTTCCACATCAAAAATTGTAATTAGATATGCCCTTCTTATGGACTAAGGACATCTTAGAAAGACAAATGCTCGAAGTGTTCAGCCATTGGACCATCTAGGCTGAGGTACTGCTTCCCCTTTCAGTACATCTAACTCATTATCTGTGGTTAGAACAGCAAGAGACCAAGTGGTGTGGAATAATCCTACTGCTTCTCAGAGGAAAAATAACAAACAAGAACATTTCACCCTTCCAATAATATTCACTGACTGTAAAAGTGGATAAATGATTCACAGTCTGATCCTATGGATGGG
Source organism: Zootoca vivipara (assembly GCF_965207765.1). Taxonomy (NCBI): domain Eukaryota; kingdom Metazoa; phylum Chordata; class Lepidosauria; order Squamata; family Lacertidae; genus Zootoca; species Zootoca vivipara. Next base: position 71,212,878 of record NC_142582.1, on the reverse strand, counting down.
CCTTTGCTGTCATGATGCAAGCAATATAGTTTGCCTGGCTACAATAAATATAATATCTGGAAAGTGGTGCATAGGCTAGCTTAGCCTTCTTTGTCTCAGGAGAGACAAATTAACAGTCTGTTGAGGGTTGTGGGGCACAGTACCCAGTTTTGTCCTGTGAAATTGGATCCTAAAGACCTTGGTTCTAATCCCATTATATTAACTATCGTCTCAGAGGCTTGCACCACACTAGGATATAAGGAGAGATGTTGACCCTTCTTTGCTTGCTTGCTTGCTTCTTCAAGTCTGTACCAGCAGCGTTGTCATATCTTGACGCTTGGATCTTCATGCCAGGCCCTGGAATGCCAGATTCGAACCAGTGGTTCATTGGAGCTGTCCAAAAGTTGCAAAAAGAAACTATATGCAAAGTAACAACTGGCCTTTATTTGGTAAAACTGTACAATGCCTGCTCTGGGAGTAGAACAACATACTTCCTGTGTCTTCAGAAAAGGAAGCTTTTGTTTCTTGTCTTGCTCTTCAGCTGATCAGAACACATCTAGCAGAAAAATGGAATATATCATTCTCCATCCATGCATTAGTGATCTGTTGATCCTAAGAGCCTCTCTCTTGTTCCTCTCCTCTGTAGAAACACACTGTACATGATAGCTCTCTCCTATAATCTATACTTGAGGCTATTAATGTCAATCTAATGCTAAGTCTATGCCAGTCTAATCTCCACCAAAGACAATGAGTATAATTATTAATGTTATATGCTCTGCCTATGTGTGTGAATAAAGAAGCAGGGCAATAAATAGAAGTGAAATAGCCTGTTATGTGCATAGCTGTAGAAAGGATTCTTACTTAAAAGATTTACCCCTCCATAAGAGTGTGCATATGTCACATAAACCTTCAATGCACATCTAAGCTTATTTCTCCCCCTATATATGGTCTTCCCTCAACCCTCATAATGGGTTAGGATGTAGATGGAGTTTTAATGAGGTTCTCCACTTCTCACTCTGTGGAAAGTGTGCTGCAGTGCTACAGATAGAGTGCACCATTTTCTTAAAAAATGATGATCAGGATGAGGAAAGGGGTCCGTGCAACAGTGAAAGCACTGCTGCCAAACAGAGTGGGCAGCTTTGGAAGCAGCAAGCAGCTTGCCACCTTTGCACAACCGCAGGTGACCCCTATTGATTGGAGTGAATCTTATATACCCAGGAGCTCACCCAAAGCTGCAACTCCACAGTAATGGTCAAGTCAACGTGATTCATCCAGAAGAAGTGAGTGATGGGTTGTGGCCTTAGAATGGCAGGAAAGGAATTCTGATTGGACATTTTGATTGCACAAAACAACTCATATGCACTTTAAAAATGTTCATAAATACATCCACACATCTGCAAAGAGGCATTTTGTAGCATAAGCGGGATTGGGGGGGGGGGAGTAAATATGGTTACTCAGTGGTAGAGTACATCCTTTGTGCACAGAAGGTCCTAGGCTTATCTACAACGTCTCTAAGTTAAAAGTACCAGGTGACAGCTGATGGGAAATACTTCTTGCCTGAGACCTGGCAGAACTGCTGCCAGTCAGAATAGACTAGATACGAGAAGAGATGTGTGCCCTTTTATATTCCGAATGAAGATTCAACTCCAACTTTTCTTGTGATACACGGTTAGCATATTTTACATACATATTTTAGCAAATATTACAACTCAACCAATACTCTTGCAAGTTCACATTCTTTTTAAATATAGACTTATGATATAGCAATGTTTAACACCTCCTTTTCATATTAGTCCAACATACCATAAGTTAGCCTTCTGTGCAATTTTACATTGCTATAATTTACTATGTGGGCAGGCAAATGTATGATGCTAAGTACATGAATACATCACACTTGGTATAACTTTTGTGCTGAACATAATCAACATCTCAGTTAACGATCCTTCCTCTGGGGGAAGAAAACTACTGAATTAAAGAAACTGACATGCTTAGGATACAATATTCTGATGAATTATAGCAAATTTGAATAGTTCAATGAATTTCAGTATTACTGCTTTTTAATCATATGTGATAACCAAACGAATATGAATTCTTCCATGCGTTTTTGACCATTTACCTGTCAATCAGGATGACTCTGATGTTTCTTTTTTGGTACTTGAATGCTTTGGCAGCAAAAACTAATGAGATAAGCCAAATATAACTACAGTGACAGGGTTTGCCTTGCCCTGCTGTGAATGTTCATATCAGGGTAAATGTTACTGTAACTTCTGGCAATGGACACTGAGATTTATAACATGAGTGGCAAGAGTGTTATAAAGGGATTGAAACTACTTCTGTTATTTATCCTGAATGTCTCCATGCTTGTCTCCATCCTTCAAACCTAAGTTGGCAGTTGGGGGTTGGAGGAAACCTGAACATAACTATCTAAGCCTGCATATTCCTATACCTGTGAATGAGCCCTATTATACTCAAGGGGGCTTATTTCTGTAGCTCTTTGAATCACAAATCTCTCCATGGCTGTGTACTAAGCACTACTTGCCTCACCTTTATCCCTTCTTCTCCCTCCATCTTTCTATTTTTATGTCAGTTAAGTGTTGTTCAAGAGGAGAGGAGGCAGGTATGGCTGAGAGTCTGTTTTGCACTGTGGCGTACACAAAAACGTTGTGTTCAACTTTACTTTGCAAATGCATGCACTTGAGTTCAACCTCCTGCACTTCCCCTTGGTAAATGCTTGCCTTTTGGTTTGTCCCTATCTTATTTCTTACAAGTGAAATGACAAGAACGAGAACCGATATGAATGCTCCAGATCTGCTGCACCCATCGAGCTCCCTTCACTTTCCACAACATCAAGAGCAATCATTTTGACCTGTATATTTGGGTAAGCGCTTGCTGAACACAATTCTCTCTGGCAACATCCTTTGCCTCTGAATACCCAGGAGTTATGGGAAATCCCTGCAGCAAATGTCCGCTGGAAGCTTTTCCTCATTGTGCCGCAGGGATGCAGGCAGACGAACCTTGCTGTGTGTGATAGCTGATGGAGCTTGTGGCTGTTTTGCCAATAACTTTTCAACTTTTAAAGGCAGCAGTATCCAAAGCAAGTCCCCACTGAATGCTAGCCAAAGTACACTGCCAACCTGAGACATGAAAGTGCTTGATTATGGCCATACATTGAACTGAAGACACAATGGACAGATCTTTGCTCTGATCCCTTCCATCTAGATTCCAAACTGATGCCCGCACTTTACCAAAGTAACTTTTCTGTCCTCAGTCACACACACACACACACACACACACACACACACACACACACACACACAGTTACAGGTAGGTAGCTGTGTTGGTCTGACATTGTCGAAACAAAAAAATTAAAAAAAAATCCTTCCAGTAGCACCTTAAAGGTAAAGGTAAAGGGACCCCTGACCATTAGGTCCAGTCGTGACCGACTCTGGGGTTGCGCGCTCATCTCGCATTATTGGCCGAGGGAGCCGGCGTACAGCTTCCAGGTCATGTGGCCAGCATGACAAAGCCGCTTCTGGCAAACCAGAGCAGCACATGGAAACGCCGTTTACCTTCCCGCTGTAGCGGTTCCTATTTATCTACTTGCATTTTGACGTGCTTTTGAAATGCTAGGTTGGCAGGAGCTGGGACCAAGCAACGGGAGCTCACCCCGTCACAGGGTTTCGAACCGCCGACCTTCTGATCAGCAAGCCCTAGGCTCAGTGGTTTAACCACAGTGCCACCTGGGTCCCTAGTAGCACCTTAGAGACCAACTAAGTTTGTCATAGGTATGAGCTTTCGTGTGCATGCACACTTATTCAGATGTATGAATGTCTTTTTAATTGCAGTCAGAGTTCATGTCCGCTGAAATAAATGAGGTCATAGGACGCATAAGAATTCAGAACCATTTTGGTGCCATTTTAGCACCATTAAAATAAAATTTTAAAAATCCAGCAAATGTTCTATGCATTTGGAAAACACACACAAACCCTCAATGGGGAAGGAAAAAAAAAGATGTAGACAAATCTCACGGAGCGGAGCATGTTAAATAATGTTTGAGATCAGATCATCTAAATGTGGTTCATTTGGGCTTCTTAAAGAGGTTTTGAAAAATATTCAGCTAAAATTAATGAATGCAACCACAGCTTAGTGACGACTGAGTCTCATTAAAAAGAATGGCGTAGGAAGTTCCCTTAATTTCAATGGAATGTAGTCATGAGTAACTGTTGCTAGATTATTCCCCAGTGACTACAATTCAACAAAGAATTAGGCATGCTTCCACTCTCTGAAATCAATGGCCTTAGATACACTGGGCAGAATCATAAACAAGCACCCCAACCCAAGAACAGGAATCATGCCCAGGGCCAGATGATGCATGCATGTTCCCCCACATTCACAAGTTAAATCTCTCACTTGATCCTTGTATATAAATATCCTGCTAAAAAGAAATAAATGCCCTCTCAGACAGACAATTTCCTCATCTCTAATGGCATATTCTGTTGATTCTTTTTATTTGGAATTGCTAGGAAGACCCCTTGTGTTACACTTAGCTCGTTATTTGTCACATGGGGTTCTGTGTTCCTAATGAACTGTTAAAAAGCCGTTAATTAGTTATGTAAATTAGAGAAAGAGAGCACTGTAGAATTAATGGAATTATTCAGCTCAGCTTTCCGCCTAGTCCAAGTTACTGCTTGACACGGCAGAATTGCTAAAAGCTCCTAAGAACAAGATCAGTATAACCCAGATTTAAGAACCAACTACTCTCTCTCTCTCTCTCTCTCTCTATATATATATTAAAGAACTGGGGTTGGGGTAGACTCCACTGGGAAATAATCCTGCACAAACTGTACTGAAATGAAGACATATCTGGTGCAGTCTGCCCTTAATATAGAGCAAGGATGGTAAGTCCTACATTCTTGTACTCTCAGGGGTGGGGGATCACTGTATATCTAGGTCAGGGTAGCCAACATGGTGCCCTTCAGATGTTGGTGGACTACAACTCCCATCATCCTTGGCCATTGGCCAGGCTGACTGGGGCTGATGGTCCATCTAACCATGTTGACTACCTTCACTCTGGGTTACGAACTGGGAGCAAAAGTGCATTTGTGCAAAATATTGAAAATATGGGTTGTTGTAAACATGTGCTCACAAACTAGAGCATCAAGGACAAGTAAATTAGAGGGGGAGCAGAAACTGCTGTTCCTTCTTTTGCAGCTTTGCCAGCTATGTAAGTATAACTACTGTTTCCTGGCTGTTTCAGTGTAGTTAGAATGCTGGACTAGGGTGGAATCTACGCTCATATAAAAAAACGCTGTGAAAATGCTTTTTTATTTAAAAAAGTTTTAAAATAGATATATATTGAATTTGCCATTAGCTCACCATTACCATCTAGTGTCACATTTGTATAATGCACTTAAAGTTTTATATTAGCAGCTGTATGGCTGAGTCCCAAGTTCTCTGGCTGACCTGGGACCAGTCACTTTTCTCAGCCTAAACTACTTTACAAGGTTGTTGTGAGGATAAAATGGACAGAGGGGCAAGAATCGTGTGCCTTGCCTTGAAATCGTTGGAGGAAATACAATGGGACACGTACTTTCTATGTTATCGTGGCATGATTGATCCACCACTGTCCAGGTCATGAGGAACTGTCCAGGAGAAATGCTGTGATTGGCTGGGGAACTCTTCAGTTCCTTCGGCTTCTACCAGAGCAGTTGTTGCAACCATGTTGTTATTCACAGTGGTGTGAATGGCAATAGGATGCAGACTCTCTTACAGTAGTGGACCCAGGGACTGCTATCTTATCAGGACTGTAGAAATTGACTAGCAGAGAGGACTGAGAAATATACATGTACACATAAGCAACATGTGCATACAAGCAACTGTTTAAGGATGGTCCAATCAATGACTTCACTCCAGTGCTCAATTTATTGGGAGGTGGGAGTAAGGAGCAAAGGGTCCATTTACTGAAAACCAAAAGTCCCATCACTTGACTCTTCCAAATGGTAGCCAAAGCAAGGCTCCCCTGGAGCCTTTTAAACAGGGACAACACAAAATGGGACTAGGGCCCTTTCCTAGCATATAATTCAAGCACTGTTTTATACTTCACTATGGAAGCATATAGGATACTCATACAACATAGAATTCATCAGCTGCTGTACTTAGTCAAAGCACCTTTTGCTCAATGGGAACTTTAGTAACAATTCTTTTAAGCAAATCAGTCTAACCCTTATGTATGCCACTTTTGCAGGGACACTCAAGATTCCTCATTTTCAAGGGTAAATTACAACATACAGGATGAAGGAAGCACTTACGAGTTGTGTCACATAAGTGTTAATATAATGCTCACATCATCAGCACTGTGGCTTTTTAATTTAAAGTGTGTATTCCCTGTGAGAATAACTATTCTCTCTCTCTCTCTTTTGCACTCTACCTATTTCATTATACCATTCTTTTCATGGATCTTAACTGTCATGGCATCTGAAAAGAAGCTTTCTCTACCCCCAGCCAGAAGCCCTTTAAAAGGACCCACAGGGGAAAGTCAGCACATGAATTACTGTAGCTTTCAGTGCACCTTTTTAATAAACGAAGCTTTAAGCGTTATTTTCTATATTTTCCCCATGCACATTGTCAGTTATTTAACAGTAAATATACACTGGAGACTGCAGACGTTTTCTTTACAGAAGTTATAACTAAGTTAAAAACATAAGAGCCTGCTGGATCAGGCCAATGGCCCATCTAGTCTAGAATCCTGCTCTCACAGCGGGACCTGAGCACATGAGCATTCCCTAGCCTGCGGTTTCATCTATATCTCAATATCTGCACCCCTATTGCAAATTCAGATTTGAGCTTGCCACACTTTTTTTCTCCCTGTTTTTCTGAAAATGCATGCCCGTTCATTTCTGTGGCACTTGTGTGGAAGCCAGGCTGTGGAAGAGGCTGCTCTAAACTGCTGCTGCTCTTCCCTTCCGCAGCATCAGCTAAGGGCAGTGGAGTTCATAGCTATTCACCATCTACTTGCCCTAAAAGCCCTGGCAGGAGTGGAGGGTAACAAGGGGAGGATCTTCTGGGGAGCCAGCACCCTTTTAGATTCTGTGCGTGAGCCCACCATATGAAACTCTACTAGTCAAAAAGTTCCTTATTGTTATTCAATTACTAACTTCTTTTTAAAACAAAAACAAAAACCATTCAAACTTTATTACATGAAAAGTGGGGGAAGGGTATCAGAGCCACCAACCGCAACAGACTTGGGGGGCCTCAAGTCCTGGGTCCGCATCCCACCCTCAGCAAGGGGCCCCATTTTCATCTTTCATTGTGTGTTAGCAGCACACCCTGAAAAGTTTTTGTAACAAGATGATTCTCAAATCATCATGATCAGGCACGCATGAGCTGTGCATGCAAGCACTGTTGCGGGGGGGGGGGGGGAAGCAAAAGTAAATGATGAAAGATCCCTCTTCCTCATTCTCCTCCTTGCATAGTGGGACGAGTGCCCTTCCTCCTCTGCTCACTTGTTATGCTGCCATTTTTGGGGTAAGTGCTGGCCTGTTGTCAGTGCCACCAGGAAAAGCAGCCAGCACACACAGCAGCAGCAACCAGGTCCCGATTGCTACTAGACTTTAAACAGTCATGGCTTCCCCCAAAGAACTCTGGGAGTTATAGTTTGTTAGGAGACTCCCCTATTCCCCTGACAAAACTACAGTTTCCAGAGTTCCCTAGGAAGAAGGATTGGATACTGTCACACTACTCTGAAAACTGTAGCTCTGTCAGGAGAATCTGAGTCTCTTAACAACTCTCAGCACCCTTAACAGACTTACCAGGACTCTTTGGAGAAAGCCACAACTGTTCAAAGAGGTATGGTGCCGCTTTAAATGTACTGTGCCCCTCCCTTTTCTCCTTCCAGGTAAGCAACAGCAACCCACCTGCCAGGAAGCTAGCACAGTGCCGATGCCACACCCGGCGAACTGCTTCTGCCAAGTAGCCACAAAGCTTTATAGGACCACCTCAGTACATAAACAGAAAGAGTTGAGTACAGAATGGGAACAGGGTTGGGCAGCCTTCTTCAGCACAACAGTGGTGAGTGGAACCATGAAGGGACATTTAACTTTTGCACAGTTGGCCAATTTCTACCCATACTCATGCTACCCCTCTCTGTCTCCCATCCAGGCAAGCAAGTGTTATCAGGGTCCAAGGGTACATTCCAGCAGGGCAAAAACACTCAAGGAAGGAGTCAAGCAGGACCAGTGTGGGGTGTGGCCTGGAAACAGTTTCAAGGGCCAATGGAGGGGTCTGGTGGACCACATTTCGCTTCCAGGCCTAAGGTCCCCCAACCCTGAATTAGACAAACAGTGGAGGCAGCAAACAATATTTCAAAGTGGCAACTACTATTGTGAGTTCTCTAGCATAGGAATGACCAGTATTGTCAGACAGACGGACCTCTTCCCAAAAATTATGCCGAAACGTTACAGCCAAAGTCAAATATGCAAATGTAAACAAAAGTGTTGAAAACTGCTCGCACCCTACATTTAACCATAAAGTAAAATTGCAAGATCAATCAAGATTGAACCACAATGCTTGATTAAAGCTTGATAGGTACACCGGGGGGGGGGGGGCAGATAAATTTTGTACATGGATGGGGTCCAGTCCACAAAGCTATCAGTAGGCTATTTGCCCTCTAACATACAGTACCACCATATGTGAGGAGGTTGCCCCTTATCGCCTCCTGGCTCACCCTAATTTGAAATTAATCTGGAAAGACAGTGAACCACAGTGCATGAATGAGTCCCCACACCCAGCCACCATGACACCCTCTGCCAAAGCACCCCTAATTTCAGTATCTCAATAGTTCATCTGAATTATTTAACAAAGGGTATTTTTCAATTGGAGATTCTTTTGAGAAAAGGGAAAGATGAACCTCAGCTCCTGATCTAACAAATCAAGCCTATATTTGGTCACAATACAGTAATCCTCCTTAAAGCTCTCGCTCTCTCAACACCCTCCCCCTCTCAAAGCCACCACAATAGGGTTTTTAATATATTATTTGTGGCTACCTTATGCCCTCTAGTGGGCAACAGAGGCATGTTGCTTTCCTTCTCTGACAGCGGGCTTCACAAATGCTATTGTCAGCCCCCCAACAAATCCTCCTTATAACATCATGAATTTTGATAAGCCCATTAGCCAGCCAAGCAACCAGGAGGAGAATGCCTTTCTCACTTGATGAGTACACAATGAGGAGTAATATATTTTAATTTAAACACCATAAACCTATTGAGTGCTTAATTAACTTTAACCGTCTTTAGGGGAATGAAGCCAATTTGAGGGGGTCAAAAGGAGTTGTTTCAATATCAAACAGTTTTACATAGTCAATCCATTCATTCGGCCTACAGCTACTGATTAACACACAAAATTAACATGTTAGTAAAAATTCATATTCCAGCCTCTGGGGAAATTAAGATGCACATGCACAGAGCATGATTAGCACAACTATTGTTTTCCCCCAACAATATAATTTAATGGGGTTTTAGAATTACAGAAAGGGAGCCTCAGTGCTGGTTTGAGTTGATTATTCACCACAGAGCTTTGAAATATAGAAAAGATAGAAAACATTGCGAGCCAAGAGGGGCTGGCAAGGAAGCAAGGCGAGAACAGCGATCCCACATTTTGAAGGGATGTGGTTTCGGCGACAGAACAAATAGCAAGACGCGCCTCCGCTGTGCATCAGAGTCTCACAAGGCATGTAACAGGCCTCTCCTAGGAGCAGCCGGTCTTTCTTCTGGGTTTTGGCTGCTTTCTCCCCTCCCCCCTCCCCTCCCCCCTCAATATAGCACCAGAGAATAATTCCTCATTGTCTTACTCATCCTAAGGGGGCAACTCACATCTCGTTGAAATACATGGCACAACTCCCATGGATTAGAGCGTTTTAGGATTGCAACCTCTGAGAGAAGGAACACTTTTCAGCCTTCGTAATGCTGGGGGGGACGGGGGACGGACGACACGCTACCCAAATGGGGCTCTATAAACAGCAACAGTGAGCAGATGGGGAAATGAAGCAAGCAGAGAAAGAGGAGGGAAAATGAAGAAGGGAATTAAAGTCATTTGAGCTTATTGCTAGGTTCTGCAGCCTGAGCTGCAATCCAGTTAGGTAGATGAAGAAGATGGGTGGAAGTACATCGGAATCCCATCAGAGTTGGAGGAAAGAAATTGGCTTAAATCCAAGTACATTGTGTTCTGCTGGATTATGGACTGAGCTGTTTGCTACTCAGGGGGTTGCTTAAGACTGTGCTTCAGTTGTTGGATGGGGGCATGCACATGTTGCTGAACAGCATCTGAAGATTCCTAAGGCATTGCTCTTCTTGGAGAGGTGTATTTTAGCGCCATTCTCCAGCCTGAGATTTTGTCCTCTGCGTTTTTTGGTGGAGAAACATAGGAGAACTAATGGATTTTGGGTGGTTGTACAGACTGCTAGTCCCATGTTCTATGTCTCTTAACTTGTTCTTCTCCCCACTCTACACACACACACACCAATGGAAGTACAAGGATAGCCCTCTTCTTGCTCTGACTACTTCCGGAGAATTAGCATGCTGCGAACCAATTCAGGCTCAAAGCTGTCATTGACTAAACAGAGTGGAAATGAGTCACAACAGTCCCATAAAGAAGTATAGTAGTAATGCCTTTCTAGGGGTAGTTCTGGGGCTCGCAGTCGGCCAAACTGGGCACTGGCCAATAGTCCCAGTGCTTCGAATAGTTTCTCACTGGGCCAGCTGTGCTGCATCCACTGCCCTTCCCGCCGGCCTCTCCGGTGCTTTTCGGCAACAGGCAGTGGTCTCACCTCACATCCACAATAGCCATTTGCTGTTTTAAGCTACCCAAAACGCAATGCCCTAACCCAGGCATCCCCAAACTTCGGCCCTCCAGATGTTTTGGACTACAATTCCCATCATCCCTGACCACTGGTCCTCTTAGCTAGGGATCATGGGAGTTGTAGGCCAAAAGATCTGGAGGGACCCAGGTTGGGGATGCCTGCCCTAACCCATAGATCTATGAAATACATTGATTTCATAGATCTATAAATTAGATAAGGCTGGGTTCAGCCCTGGGCACCATTAGCTTAGAAAGTACTTCTTCAAAGAGTGTACATAGTTAAACTTTGAAACTTGCTCCCATAGGCGGCAGTGGTGGCCACCAACTTGGATGGTTTTAAAATAGGATTAGGTAAAAATTCATGCAGGAGAGGGCTGTTGATTGCTACTAGCCACAGTGGTTATGCTCTGCCACCACAGCAGTAATGTTTCTGAATACCAGTTGCTGGAAACCACAAGAAGGGATAGAGCTCTTGTGCTCAGGTCCTGCTTGCTGGTTTTCCACAGGCATCAGGTTGGCCACTGTGAGAACAGGATGCTGGACTAGATGGGCCATTGTCCCAGTATAGCAGGCTCTTCTTATGTTTTTTAAAACTTAGAAAAATTAGGGCAGGGAAATGTCCCGCTTCCCCCCCCCCCCCGGCAAAAAACCTGGGATGTAAGAAGGCAGTGATTTCCACCCTATCATGGGTTCATCACAACCAGTGCTGTTTCTGTTCCGCTGCAGTTCGGCTACCACTAAAACCTCACAATCCACTATGGCTAAAACCATATATAATCAGCTAATTATGTAATTCATTCCAGTGCATTTCAATGGAAAGAAATAACATAATTATGTAACATTTGCAGACTAAAAAACACAATGATGGCAAATAGTGTGCATATTTGCTTGTGTGAACATGCAAATTGCAGGAATTTTCACTCCCATTTCCATCAAATTCTCCAACATCCCTAAGTCCAATAGGCTTTAAAAGAGGTCTCAGACAGTTCCTTAGCAAGATAAGCCATTCAAGGAATTGTTGGAAGTCGTTCACATAGAAGCAAATGGAAATAGCTTATGTGCTAGATGGGAATCTCATAGATCTTCTGTAAAAACTTTGGATCTTTTATCCACAAATGGTTACAGCTGTATGTCCATAATTCTAGCCTTTAAGGAGGACCACTATGTATCTTGGACAAGGATCATGGAGCTTTTTTTACATTGGAAGGCGGGATGGCAGGATATGGTATTCTAAAAAATAAAAATCAAGATTACAGTGTTAAAGAAGTGCATCAGGAAGGATGTGCAGGAAGGAGGTGAAAGGAATATAACCAAATCGAAAGAAACAAGCCAGCTCCCTTTTAGTATGTAGAAGGCAGCCCATGGGAGAGCGAGTGTGACAGTTAAAGCAGCAGGGTGTAAACAGGACAATCGATGAGGATAAAGAGATTGCAGAGAAAGAAAATGATTTCTTCCCATTGGTATTCACTACAGGAGGAGAACCACCTTAATGCTAATCTCTGTGGCTACTGAAGAAGAGACACCACACAAAAAAGAAAAGGAGCTCAGAACACAGAGACAAAGGGGGAATCCTGCTGGATCAGGCCAAAGGCCCATCTAGTCCAGCATTCTGTGCTCACAGTGGCCAATCAGATGCCTGCAGGAACGCCACAAACAGGACCTGAGCCATAGCTGCCAAGTTATCCCTTTTTTTAAGGGATTTTCTTTTATGCTGAATAGGCTTCCTCGCGAGAAAAGGGAAAACTTGGCAGCTATGCCTGAGCACAAAAAGGCCTGAGCACAAAACAGCACTCTCCTGTGTTTCACAGCATATACTTTCTGGTAATGGATGACCAGCAGTTATTGAGAGCCCTATGAATTTGTCTAATTCCCTTTCAAAGCTGTCCAAGTGGGCAGCTCTCAAGTTCCTATTTAATGTAAGGCAGGGTTTCTCGCTTTTTAAAGGCCTTGAACAGGAGGATATTTACTGATTTACAAGTTAACGCACAACTGCAAAGGAAAATAAAAGCACAAGGACCAGCTTAAATAGGGGTGGGGAACTTGCTGCCTATTTGAAGTGAGCTTCCTCACTAAAGTGCATTGCAGGGGGTTGGACTAGATGACCCCTAGGGTCCCTTCCAACTCTACAATCATATGGTTCGAAATTTGTGGCACTGAATTGACTTAAAACGTGTCTCTTGTGGCTTACTCACAAATAAATGTGTTTAGTATTTCAGGCATAGGCTTTTAAAAGACCCACTTTGAACATGACATTGTTGCTTAGCTGCCAATACATTTGAAGTACAGAGCAGGCTTAAGTTACATAGGCTAAGGCAAATTTCAGTGTAGTGCTAAGAAGATTTTCCAACAGTGCAAGCATTTTTGCTTGCCTGACAGAATGATCTCTCCTCCCCCCGCCCGGTGCCAACTTGCATAAAATATTGTGGGAGCCCAGGTCAGTTCCGCCCCACATAATCGATCACATGACACAGTGCGCACACACTATTTGAATAGAAATGCCCATCAACTTTATGGGGGCCCAGCCTAGGAGTTGGCCCCTATGCCCCCCATGGTGTACTGGGGGTTCTCCTGATTCTCCAGAGCAGATTTGGGGTAGGCTTGGGGAGAAAGCATGGGGGAAGAGCCCCATTGTGCTAGCAGGAGTCCTTGCAGTGACTTCCGCTAGCAAAACAAGGTAGCTGAATCCGGCCCTTAAAGCTTACATTGATGTTTTGTTCTGAATCTAAATGTGTCAGTCCCAAATTTCACTAAGTTCAGCAGGATTCATTTCTAAGTAAGTGCACTTAGGATTGTAGCCTCCAACACACTACTTGAGAAAATCCTTTTTGAAATCCATGGGACGTTTCCAGAAATTTGGCTGTGTAATGTGCTATCAAAATGCTAATTACATTACTTTTCCTACTTTTCATTTCAGTCAGGTGGGTGACCTGAATCAACGTCTGAATATGGTAAAGACTGGAGGACAGCCTACTAAATGATGCTCAATCCTGACAATACATAGACTATTAGTAGGTGGTTGCACTGTCCAGATGCATGGTGTCCAACCTGTTCTGTATAGGATCAAGTTTGTAACTCGGAGGAATCCAGTACTGTCACTGGAGGCATAAATGCCCTTGGTAAGGAGTGCATTTGACCAGCTTAGGCTGGCAGTCCAGTGATGTCCCTATCTGGGTGTGGATAACCTGGCTTCCTTGGTCTATGCTCTTGTAATATCCCATCTGAATTAATCTAATGTACCTAGGGGTGTCTGTGAAGACAGACTGGTATTTCAGACAGTGCAGAATCTGGAGGCTAGATTGCCAATGGAGAGTAGGCATTTAAAATTTATTACACCGGTCCCTACCCATCTACACTTTCTTCCAATTCATTTCCAGGTCTAATTCTATAGAGCCTTGCACAGCTAAGGACCCAGGGTCTAATGGTATCCCTCTTCTCATTCTCCACAAAGGCTCTCCTCTAAAGTCCTTGTCCTAAATTACAGACAGTGGCAACAAGTTAGAGTCTTTTTGGTGGCCCCTCTCCATTTGTGGAAAGAGGCTTACATAGTCTCTACTCTAGTCATTTCAGTGCCAGGCAACCTTTCTCTCTCCCCATTTCTCAGAAATTATTAATTTACATCCTTTAACATTTTAATGTTTTGAATAATATTTATTGTAGTCCCTGTATAATTCTGGCAGCAATTGCTTATTGCTTGTATTGGTGTGATTAGGTTTGTTGTTGTTGTTGTTGTTGTTTAGTTGTTTAGTCATGTTTGACTCTTCTTGACCCCATGGACCAGAGCACGCCAGCCACTCCTGACTTCCACTGCCTCCCGCAGTTTGGTCAAACTCATGTTTGTAGCTTCGAGAACACTGTCCAAGCATCTCGTCCTCTGCTGTCTCCTTCTCCTAGTGCCCTCAATCTTACCCAACATCAGGGTCTTTTCCAGGGAGTCTTCTCTTCTCATGAGGTGGCCAAAGTATTGGAGCCTCAGCTTCACGACCTGTCCTCAGGGCTGATTTCCTTAAGAATTGATTGGTTTGGTCTTCTACAATTGTGTCAGGGTTGAAGTTGTTTTCTAATTGTGGTTTGACTTGTTTTATTCATTAATAGTTACGTACTGAAAGTTTGTGTTGATTATGCTCTGATATTTTAAATCTGTTTTATTATAGATAGCCTAGAGGCTTCTCATGAGGCAACAGACAAATACAGTAGATAAAGAAATAGGCAGGCAGGCAGAGACCAGGGTGAAAGTGTGCCTAGCACATTTGGAATGAAATCTGCTGTGACAGATTAACAGACGTGCGCTCTCTCTCTCTCTGACTCCAGTCTGCAAAGAATACACGAAATGCCTTTTGGAAGCAAAGTGAACAGCAAAACCATCTTTGGTTATGAAATGTTTAAAGAGTGAGTAGAGGCATAAGGCAGGATTTCATCACTTCTAAAATGCTAGACATGGATGCTATAAAAACATTTAATGGGTCAGAAAACCAGGGGGCACAGACATAATCTCAGCAAATACATGGCCACAATCTTGCATATGTCATGGTAACAAGATTGTGCGAGCAGGGAGTCATTTGCAAGAGATGATAGGTAGGTGGAAAGGAGGTTGCTTAGCCCCTACCCTGTTCACCTAGTCACCCCTGAAAATGATCCTCAAGGATGCTTTCCTGTGTTTTCCACCAGTTTGCATAGTTCCCTGGGGGAAACAAATTCAAAACCGCTGCAGAGGATTTGCAGAGGATTATTGGTAGGATAGATCAAGCATTCCTCTTATATTGACTTTAAAAGGAAAGAAGAAGGCTAGAGACGATCTATTTTCATGCTCCTGAGTCAGGGAGCATCCAGACATAAAATTATGCAATGAGGAAGCATAGTGCATGATCTGTCTTTTTTTTTTCTTCTTCTTCTCCATTTGCACAATTGATCTGAACATTTCCCATGCCATCCAGCTTCCTAGCCCCTCCTTCATGATCAGAATAATATCATTTTTTTAAAAAAAACCCAAAGTTTTGTCTGGCTGCTCCCCTCCCACAAATTGTGGCGGTGTTCTGTTGCATGTCCATTTATGGATGCCATTTACGGTATTTCTAGTTCCTGTTTGAAACTTTTCAGTTAATCAAGAGAAAAGAACAACATAAAACATGGATTGTCAACAGACATACTCCTTCTGGATGGAGGAGTGGGGGAGAGGCTAATTTATAAGGACCAGGGGAAATTTAACTGCTGTGTATTTTAGCATGATTCATTGGAATTTGCTACCTCAGTGAGTCATATTATGTAAGAAACATGCCTTACAGCAAGCTTTGTCATTGATAGTGTTACTGAGGGATGTTCATGTCGAAAGGTGGAATTTTAATCCAATGAATAATCAACCCTGTAAAAATAATCTCTGTCTTTGGACATAAGAGGATGGTGATAAAGGGGACATATATAACAACACTTCCCTGTGTCCACCCCCCACCCATTAGAGAAGTCTAGAGTTAAAATCCAGATGGGCATCCACTTATGTAAATTATGAATTTGATTCATCATTTGTAATTACTCCACCAGAGTGCATAATATGCGATGAAATCTACAGAGTATAACATGTGCTGCTCTCTAGCCCGTATCATACAACCTTGTTTGAGTTCTATTTTAATTTAAACAAGGATTGAAAGGTTTGCCACACTAATTTCACCCACTGACCAGTGTCACACAAGACACTGGATTCTCTCATCTAATATAGGGACACTAGATGTTTCCTAATTACAATTTATCATTATTTGTGCCAGGATTTGTTGGTTCATTTTAGCAGCTGTTTCAAGATATGATTTCACAACTCCTTCCTTGAATATACTCCTTAATTCATTCAATCAATTCATTCTCCCCCCCCAATACACACACACTCACTTGCAGATTACCTAAGGTTTTTATTTCCCATTCTTTCATTATTTTGGGTAGAATTCAACTACGTGGTCTTCCAGTAGTTCCATCGGTGCAAGGATTGCATCTTGCCAGATAAAATGATCCCTCTTTGACTGTCCCTGGCCAGAGCTTATTTAGGGAGGTGGGGACACACTGGGGAAGGAGAGGGAGGAATCCCCTTTGCACAAGCGGAAGTCATATGCAGGGTTTCCACTGACAGGGCTAGTAAAATGAATCCCGCCCTACATACAGCTGTGACTATGTCCTCCTAATTTCCCCCCTAGCATCTGAAAATGCAACAACAAGGGGAAAGGAACAGGTTCCTGGCTCCTTCCACCAACACCACCTTTCATTGAAAAACTGCTGAGGAAAGGTCTGCCTCTCATTTGAAATAGGACCTTCTGTCTTGAACTTTCAAAAGCAGACAGGCATTTGGACATAATAACATGAAAAAGGAGTTCCGTTTGCGATAGTAAACACTTGAGCATTAAACATGGCACAGACATAAAATATCCTTCTTCATTTATGGTCCTTACAATGGGTGAAATGCAACACTAGTCATACTCAAGAGTATAAAGCCCCTTCCTCCGTAGAAGGAGGGGAAGTTGTGGGCGCCACGAGGCCCTCACGTGCTAGGGGGATGGTTGCCATCCCCACCAGCCCATTGGCTGGCTCCCGGATGGGCACTCCCTTGGTGCGTCCAATCCGGATTTTCCATGGGGGTGTGGCTCACTGATCTAAGCGAGTGCGGCCGGGAGTCTGCCTCTCTTTCCTTGACCCCCCAGCCGCTTCGTTTCCCCACCCACCCTCCCTTTAGGCAAGGCTCACCTTCTGACATTGCTATGGACCTCGGTTGGTCGCCATTGAGGGGCCTGGTAGGAATTTTCCCACTTGGCAAATTGGCTCTGGCCTGGTGGTTTTCGCCTACCTCGTAGCAACTCGTCACAACTTTGGTTTTTGGCAGTAGGCATTAGATTATCTCTGAAAGGTTACAGGTGGGGGGGAGGTTGCTGCCATCACCTCCCCCAAAATGCTGAAGGGTACTCCCTTAAGGAGTCCGGGGGCGTGGCCATGTCCGAAGCCGTGGTAGGTGAGGGCCTAAGGCACGCCCCCTAGCGGTGGCCCCAGGTGAGTTCCTAGTTGATCGGCATCGCAGGGCTCACCCAACGGTGGTTAACCCTTCACAGACTGCCAGCAGAGCGGGCTGGAGTCGGATATAGACGGTTAGATCCAATGCCTAAGCCAATACCTCTCTACACCCGTAATCAATAAAGTTGTGGCCTTTTATGCCCATTAACCTTATGCAATGTGTCCTGTGTCTTTATTTATTCCGGGAGGGCTTGGGGTATCACCACACATCTTGCCCATTGATTTCAATGAGTCTCCTCTGAGTATGACTAATGTTAGA
Source organism: Zootoca vivipara (assembly GCF_965207765.1). Classification (NCBI taxonomy): domain Eukaryota; kingdom Metazoa; phylum Chordata; class Lepidosauria; order Squamata; family Lacertidae; genus Zootoca; species Zootoca vivipara. Next base: position 71,194,754 of record NC_142582.1, on the reverse strand, counting down.
TACCACCCCAGTCAAACAGCAGCCTTATTCAGATGGATGTTGTTGTTGTTTAGATGCATTACAAAATCATAGTGCAAACAAGGAACAAGGAACCTGACTATTTCTGTGCTCTGCAATGTAGGGCAGCTGGAAGCGATGGAGTAAAAGTACAAAACATCTGAAGGGCACTGAGTTTAGGAAGGCTGGTGTAGGAAGTCAACAATATATCCAGACAGCTCATACAAGTAGACAATGTCCTATTCTGAAAAAGAAACAGAGGCACACATGCTGCCTAGCCAATAAGACATGGGTGGAAGTGACTTTGATGATTCCAGATACTGCAGAAAGTATGGACAAGTCGTATTCCATATGATGCCTTTCCTAAAGGAAGCTCGGGCACTGTGCATCTTCTGGAAGTCAAGCACTTTAAAGTCCCATGATTTCAATAGAAGATTCCCACTGACATCTCTTTCACCCTCTGCTTTAAGGTCACACAAGTGGAATCAATTTATACATCCTGCTTATGAGGCTTATGAGTGCTTTTTTACAGACCGCACCACATCTGTGGCTGCTGGAATCCCCTTCCTGCCAGCCTGCAGGTCGCACCCGTTGGGGGTGGTGGTGCAAGGTGCATTTCTGAGATCCTGAAGTGTTGCTATTATTATAAGTAACTGCTCTGGTGCTTCTATGGAGGGGGGGGCATCTTCACCACCCCACCTCTATGCTCATTGCACCAGCGGGTATGATTTATGCCATGCTTGGAGTCATAGGAGCGCAAAATGTCAAGATAAATTGACTCTTGTCTGGGGACCCTGGGATGCACTAACTCTTAGGCAGAGTTGATGTGCTTTTTTTCGTGTGTTCTATGTAAAAAAAATGAAAATGAAAATGAAAGAGGTTCCCTGGGAGAACTTCCATGCCAAGTTCCAGGGGTACTAGGGATTTATAATGGATTTTTAAAAGTAGCAACTGTAATCACTGGAGCTATAATTTTAAGCAAAGTGACAATGCTGAACAAATAGTTTCTCCTCAAAGGTATTCCTCACCTGTGAACGCACCACTGACAGGTCTCAAAAGCTGGCCATTGAAATGGTTTTCTAGCTTTAGATTGAAGCACCTACGTAGTTCACAGCCTAGCTAAACAGAAGTGTGGGGAATTGCTAAAGGAGGGCCCATCGAAATAGTCACCATGGCCTCCTCTCATTGAACTGTATCACCCCAGTTCTTCACACAGGGAGCCGCTTGTCTGAAGCTATCCTGACATGAAAATCACAGTTCTTGTCAAAAAGGAGCACTGGAATATTAAGATTCTCCTTCCAGCGGTAGGTTTTGATGCAAGCAGTTTTTCACAGGCTGCAATCACAGAGCTGTTTTATTTCATTCCTGTTAATTTTTGCATTATATTTGAGCTTTCATATGCTGTAAAAGGCACTTCCGGGAAACTAATGGAATATAGTGCATGTCAAAGGCGAATTTAGGGGAGAGAGCTTCTGGGACATTGCAGCAGGCGCCACAACTATGACATCTGCCACTGAGATTTGAGATGCCAAGGTTCTCCACTGTGCGTGTTCAGTGCTCATTTCCATGTTATTTGATTCCAGAAAATGCCCATTTGCAGCCCACTTAACATATAAATTGCAGGAATTTGGGGTGGTATAGCAGCATATAGTTAGAATCATAGAATCATAGAGTTGGAAGAGACCACAAGGGCCATCCAGTCCAACCCCCTGCCAAGCAGGAAACACCATCAAAGCATTCCTGACAGATGGCTGTCAAGCCTCTACTTAAAGACCTCCAAAGAAGGAGACTCCACCACACTCCTTGGCAGCAAATTCCACTGCCGAACAGCTCTTACTGTCAGGAAGTTCTTCCTAATGTTTAGGTGGAATTTTCTTTCTTGTAGTTTGAATCCGTTGCTCCTTGTCCGCTTCTCTGGAGCAGCAGAAAACAACCTTTCTCCCTCCTTTATATGACATCCTTTTATATATTTGAACATGGTTATCATATCACCCCTTAACCTTCTCTTCTCCAGGCTAAACATACCCAGCTCCCTAAGCCGTTCCTCATAAGGCATCGTTTCCAGGCCTTTGACCATTTTGGTTGCCCTCTTCTGGACACGTTCCAGCTTGTCAGTATCCTTCTTGAACTGTGGTCCCAGAACTGGACACAATACTCCAGGTGAGGTCTGACCAGAGCAGAATACAGTGGTACTATTACTTCCCTTGATCTAGATGCTATACTCCTATTGATGCATCCCAGAATTGCATTGGCTTTTTTAGCTGCTGCATCACACTGCTGACTCATGTCAAGTTTGTGGTCAACCAAAACTCCTAGATCCTTTTCACATGCACTGCTCTCAAGCCAGGTGTCTCCCATCCTGTATTTGTGCCTTTCATTTTTTTTTGCCCAAGTGTAGTACTTTACATTTCTCCTTGTTAAAATTCATCTTGTTTGCTTTGGCCCAGTTGTCTAATCTGTTAAGGTCATTCTGAAGTGTGATCCTGTCCTCTGGGGTGTTAGCCACCCCTCCCAATTTGGTGTCATCTGCAAACTTGCTCAGGATTCCCTCAAGCCCATCAGTTATTTCCTGATGTTTCCATGTGTGGAAAGGGTAGAGGATTAACAATATAGTCCAATGATGTTCATTGCTATATCACACCACACCCACTGGTGTGAACAAAATTTAGCACGACATGCTGGTATTTGGGTGAAAAGGCTACAGTTCCAAAGTAAAACAGGCACTGCAATGTGAAAGGAACGTTAGAAAACAGGGCAGAAACTCTAGCATTATAATCAGGAAATTTTCTACATCTGAATGCACCCTCGAATGCTAATGAATTTTCATGAGAACTTCTTTTTTTAAAAAAAAATATCAAACTGATGTGGAAGCATGGTGAATGGAACTTAAAACTGCAAAAAATAGAAACTGGAAGAAACCAAAATAGACATATTTGCCCCTCCCTAGTGCCCCCATAGCCAATGGCACAGTTGCAGCTTACCCTCAGTGCCACTAACTACTATGGAGTAGAAATATACTGGAAAGCTGAAAATGAGTGAAGTCCAGGTATTTTCTCATAGCCTAGATATAAATAGGGGTGAACAGGGCATTGCTTCATTCAATAAATTTCACAGCCAAGTTGTTGTTTTAAATAGCTATTGAAAGTTCATCTTGATTAGCATAAGGTTACCAGATTTTTTTCAATGAATCCGGGGACACTTTCCAACTTCCTACTAAATAGATGGATTTTGTCAGGGGACTGATTTGTAAATCCGGGGACTGTCCTTGGGAAACGGGGATGTCTGGTATCCTTAGATTAGCATCCCAAAACTTGATGTTTTCATGTCAATGTGATATGGGCTGTTTTACATATAACACTAATAGACCCTCCAAGTGTCCCTATTTTCTAGGGACAGTCCCATATTTACAGAAGCTGTCTCAGTTTCTGATTTGATCCCAGAATGTCCCACTTTTCCTCAGGATATCCCTATTTTCATTGGAGAAATGTTGGAAGGTATGGAGTTATCTGACCCCCAAGCCATCTAAAGGCAGTCCTGTATAGGAAAGACGTTTAATGTTTTATTGTTATTATTATTTATATGTTGGAAGCTGCCCAGAGTGGCTGGGGTAACCCAGTCATATGGGTGGGGTATAAATAGTAAAATTATTATGGAACAGGACACCCCTATTTCCATCGGGAAAATGTTGGAGGGTATGCACTAATCACTTCTACACATTGCTAAAGCATTTTGACCACACCTTTTCTATGAAGTTTGAAGGCGTGGCATTGATTAGCTCAAATTCCCAATCCCTTGCTTCTTCTGTGCTTGCAAGCATGTTTTCAAGGGTGTCCTCTTCAAGAAAGGTGTGGTGTACATAGGCATTCAAGGTCGCTGCCTGACAAATCCCAGGAAAAGCCTACCAAGGCCCCAGATCTTCTGGAAGCACTGAGGGTCTTCCATGCAAACTGGTTTTCAGAACCCCTGGTTTAAGCAGTCTTAGAATGGTTTTCTTGCTTTGAATGGAATATATATTTTGTCAGCAGCTCATTTTCCCTAAGCTCATTTTCCCTTTGAGAAAAGGTTCCAGGATGCTTCAAACTCCACCCTGAATGAGTCCTTTTGTTTATCAACTGATTTCACCTCCAGAAAAGGGCCACAGTTCAGTGGTACAGCACCTGCTTTGCCTGGAGATGGTTTCAGGTTCAATCCCTGCCATATCCAGGTAGGGCCTAGAGAAAGGCCTCTGTCAAACTCTGGAGAGCTGCTGCCAAGACAATACTGAGCTACATAAACCACTGGCCTGCTTCAGTGTAAGACAGCTTCCTATGTTCCTATAGGTTGGATGACCAGGTTACGAGGACTGTGCAAGGCAACTCTGATTCTCTTTAGAGCCCCATTCAGCAATCCAGATCCAGGCCCTGAATTGACCCAGGGGCTTCATACAGACCCTAATGTTTAATTAGGGTTTAAAACCTTAATTAAACATAAGGTCAGCAGCAAGTGGTGACGTGGAAAGAAGAGAAAATGCAGGCAGACAACTCACCTGCAATGCCAACTTCTGCCCTCCCTCCAAAACACATTTTAATCAGGCCTGCTTCATATCCTCTGCCCCCTCTCCTCACGTCCTAACTCTGCCCATTCTCTGACAAAATAAAAAAATTCCTTCAGTAGCACCTTAAAGACCAACTAAGTTTATATTTTGGTATGAGCTTTTGTGTGCATGCACACTTCTTCAGATACACACTTCTTCAGATACATTCTCTGACAGCTCCAGATTGCTTGTGTACCTGACCCAGGGAAGTCCAGGGCCACCTGAACCCGCTCTGGACAAATCCTGGATCGGCCTGGGATTTGGAATTTGTCCAAACCAGATTCACAACCCTGTTCTTAGTGTCACCTGACATGCAGAGATTTTCTACAAAGTAGAAAAAAGCCAAAAGTAAAGTTATTTACTTTAACATAGAGAGTGGGAAGATGGGGTGAACTGCTACCGACCCAACAAAAAATTGCATCAGCACTAAGATGGGACCTTTCAACCCACCTGCTGGCAAGGGGTTAACCTTACACATTTAATATCCTACCTCATACAGGTATAATTGTGGTAAGGATCAAGGTTTGATAGTAACCTTAGTATGTGGGTGCTCCTCCTTCAGAACACAACAGTATAAAAGCCATGCAAATGGAGATGAATGGAGCATAAGCCACTGAGGTAATTAAAAATGTATTTTCCATCTCCTAGTAATTGAATTGTGTACAAGCTGCAAGTTAATGAGGTCATCTACCCTCGAGCACTGACAGGAAAGCAGGAATAATTATCTTTCAATTTTTTCTTATGTAGCAATTAATTTTAACCATTCGCCTACACCCCACACTCCCACTTCTCTCATCCCAGTCAGTCAAAGTCATAGCTAAGCGGAATTGACAAGCAATTGATATGGTGGAGGCATGGAGCCGCCGAGGCGGGCAAGGTAATCAAGGGGCTGCAGCTGTTGAGGGCTAAGCGCTTCCAGGTGAACGTCGCCTGAGATTTTGCATCCTGCCACTCGGAGGACTTGGGACATACAGTGGTGGCTGACAACACATCTGGTGCCAGGTGGGCTGGGAGGGGATACTGCAAATCCAGGAAGGGAACAGAAGGATGGACAAGGATTGATGAATGGACAAGACTCCGAAACAAAACACCTTTTCGAAGGCTCGCATCCCACTACCAACTACCCCGGGATCAAACAAGTTTAGCTGCATGGAACAATGATGTGTCCTTTGCTTGGATTCCAGATGTGAGCATGCCCACTTAAATCTAAAGCCACCATCAGGAGGCTCCCTGTTCACTTGGGAAGTTCAGCACACAGATGGGCTCTCAGTTCACTGTCATCTCAGGGAGAGCTTCGTGCTTCCCAGGTGTAGGGGTGGAGGAGAAATTGGATTCAGGTTGCATTTAAAGGTGAACCTACCTAATTCACACTTCCTGATGCAGTATGTAAACCAATGCCTAACCTTTCTTCAAAATGCACACCTGCCTGGAGAACTGCAGTGTGAAATTTGGACAAGTGATGTGTACAAAAATGCACATGCTAGGGTAAAGAGTGCACGTACTAAGGGTAAACACACACAGTGTGTACAGTAGGCAAATTATATGCAAAATGTGTCTAGTAGGAGAAATGCTGATTAATTTACATGTGGACTTAAAAAAAAAGAATCACAAACTGATATGTGGAAAGGTGGGAAACTGAACTAAAGATTGGGAAAAAATAGAAGCTGAGAGACACCAAAAGGGACATATTTGCCCATGCCTAGATAGCAATTTCATCCTTGGAGGATCTGCAATATGCCAAAATTGACAGATTTGCCCCTCCCTACCCATGTGGACCACAATAAAACACTGGACATCAATGCAATCCTATGGGGCCACTTAGTTACATCAGAGGTTTGCACTTCTATAATTAAGGTGGCATCTTAAGCCTATAATCTTCAGGGAATTGTATTGGGATCAAGGCTCCCAGCTGTGGTGCAGGGGAACCCCTGCTTTGATCTTGAGAGCCGCTCCAGAATGGTACAATGCTTAAGCACTAACTAGAAATTCCTAGTTAGTCTGTCTATGAATGCTTGACATGATTTTGGGTGTCCATTGTTAGCTCTTTGCATGCCTCCTTAAGGCCCACATCTACTATCAGTATAATATTACCCTTGCTTAATGGTGTAGCTACAGTATGAAGCTTTCCTTTTCCCTTTTTGTTGTCTTCAACACACAGCGTTTCAAAAGACAAATGAGTTTTAAAAGTACAAATGTTTTAATGAGCAGAACCGAAAGGTCATATTGCCTGCTTCTATACAATCCCCAGCATTTATTTCAGTACATTTAATGAGCATCCTGCCAACCTAGCAGTTCGAAAGCACGTCAAAATGCAAGTAGATAAATAGGAACCGCTACAGCGGGAAGGTAAACGGCATTTCCATGTGCTGCTCTGGTTTGCCAGAAGCAGCTTTGTCATGCTGGCCACATGATCTGGAAACTATACGCCGGCTCCCTCGGCCAATCATGCGAGATGAGCGCGCAACCATAGAGTTGGTCACGAATGGACCTAATAGTCAGGGGTCCCTTTACCTTTACCTTAATGAGCATCCACATCTGGGACAAGAAAATAATATTAACAACACTCCCTCTGATGCTTTGCGAGTACTTTCTGAATGATTTGCAGAGCTTGCACGTCACCACAAGCTATTATATCTTACTAAATTCATTATCTCATTAACAGTAGATCCACAATTCTTCTTTGCTTTAGCAGACAGGTGGGATGGGATTCTCCAGCTGTGCCCTGCAAACCCTGTTCAGAATGCCCTTAGTTCCTTAATGTAGTGGATACTTATAATAAATAAATTTTAAAAAATTATTATTTATACCCCGCCCATCTGGCTGGGTTTCCCCAGCCACTCTGGGCTGCTCCCAACAGAATATTAAACAGAATAAAACATCAAACATTAAAAACTTCCCTAAACTTACTTGCTGTGCAGGAACCTGTGGCAGTTCTTGAAGCGTGAGAATCTGCTTCATCATAACAGCTCTAGGACAAAATGCCATTAGCCATGGCCAAATTTCTCATGGCTTGATTTGGACCTGGGCTTGCCAAAACCAAGCTGTTTCCCAAAAGATAAATAAGTGACTAAAAAAGTGCATTTTTCCTGAGTCAACTAGACGCCAATTTTCAAAGAACAGCTTCTTGTTTAATATCAAAACTTAATATTCTTAAATAAGGAGTCATTCCTTGAAGTAAGGATCAAGTAAGCTCCCAGTTATACCATCAGTACAGGAACAGAGTCTTCTACATGCATCACCTCACCCAAACCCTTAAGACCCTATCTCTTCCCACTTATCTAGTTGTCAGGGCCATCTTAAGGTCATCGGGCGCCCTGGTGCAGGGATCCCTCGGGCGCCCCCCCACTCTAAAAAAAGAGGAAGACTCTTACCTGGCGTGCCGGGCGGCAGGAGAATCACGGCGGCCCCCGCACCTCACAGCAGGGCCACGCTGTGCCGGAGGCTGCCTGCCTGTCCGGTGCCGCCGGATTGAGTGGGGGAGGGGGCGCCGCTGCTCCGCGCGGCCTTCCTCCCTTCTCCCAGCGGAGTGGGGTGCCTGGGCAGGCCGGGCCATGCCGGGTTCTTTCCCGCCAACAGGCCGCTGTGTTTCATTGGTAGAGGTGCTGCCATGTGGCATCACCTCTACCAATGAAACACAGTGCCGGGGTGAGGGATGACCCTGGCGCTGCAGAGCGGAACGGGGTCCTAGTGCCCCTGTTCCGCTCGCTTCCCTCCCTGCTCTCGTGGCGTGGCTGGTGGAGGGAAAAGGGAGGCCGCCGCGAAGCTCCCCCACTTGCTGGGGCGGCCCTCAGCGCCCCCTGATCGCCCAGGCGCTGTGGTGCATTGCGCCACTAGAGTCAATGGGCGAGCCGGGCCTGCTAGTTGCAGAAAATGGGAGGTATTCATGTGAGGAATCCTTCCCTCTCAGGCATCAGGGGAAACCAACAGCAAGGAGATTGTGCTAGAGACAGGAAAGGATTTGTAGGCCTAATCCTCAATAGTGCTAGATGGCTGTTCCTGAACATACTGAGGAGGACTACTTGCAGTAAATGGGAGTTACCATTTCCTGCATGACCTCTATAGTGTCTAGTGAGACATTCTTGCTGTCGATTCCACCTCCCCATTCACAAAGATAAAAATTAGTTTGGCATTAGGGTGGGATGACCGTCGGTGTTGGAAGAGAATCATATCTGAGCCAGGCTCAACTCCAGAGGAATCTGAGATCATGTTGAAATGCAACATGGATTCTGAATTTGAGGAGTTCATATTCCCCACTCCATTTTTCAGTTCTCCATCACACGATGTAATGGGAGTTCCAGCATAGCAACTGCCCACGTACTTCTCCTTTACTGCTAAACCACTAGGCAAGAGAATATCACCGGCCAATAGTTAACTGACCGAGTCACTGGGAAAGAGAGAGGAGGGGCAGTGTGGTTAGCACTGTGAAATGCACCAACAGAAGCTTCAGATTGGCACAGTGGAAACACACTGGTGAAGCCATCCTCCCCATCCCCGTCCCAGTACACAGCAGTGCCTTGGCCAGAAAGAGTTCGGCTGACTAGTGCCGTTCCAATGTCCACTACTGATACCAGCATGCGGTTCCAAAGAAAGAGTCCCCCATCCAACTCAGTCCCAAATGAAAACATGCTTGTGTATAACCGTCCAGGGGTCCTTTACCTTTTTTTCTCAGGCCTTATTTAAAAGCTCCATCCCCTCATTTCCCACCTGTTCTAACCTGTTCAATGGGGGGCCATTTAAAATACTCATCTTTCTCTCCTAGCTTTGCACAAGGCTTTAGCTCAGAAGCCAGAGACTACAAGACCCTGTGAATGGATGTGGGAGAGGGTATTATTCAGGGGCAGGTTCTTTCAGGAACTGTTTTCCTCCTCCTTGGTCACTTTCTACTCCAAATTATTTTCTGGAGAGCACTTGCCTCAGCCCAGGTGCCACAAAGCACAAGGCTCGATGCTCCCTTACAACAGGACGATAACCAGGGACATTTATTTAACAGGAGAGTGGTCCTGACAAGCACCAGTGGCAAGATCTCAAAGATACTTTAACACAGATAATCACATCCATTAAAGTATTGTTCATCACTACTAATTAACTGCTTTTAACATACCATGTATTCAAGCGCATGGTAGAAAGACATATGTTGTACTACAAAGACAAAAATCACTCAACGAGTAAGGGAACTGCTGTCAGTCAATCCTACACATAGTTTAGCAAGCTCACCCCCTGTAATGGCAGATTAAACCTGGCAGATTTGATGAGGCATGATCAGCTCTATATATTTCCATTTTCAACAGCAGGAGCCCCCCCCCCCAATGCTATGCCATGTTCTCCTTCCTATCTAGCTCAGAAACCACACGCACACCCTCTGCCAGTTCACTCTGCTCTTAGCAGAAGAGTAAGAATATCTGAGGAAATTGAGTTGTATATTCCATTTCAAATTACCCAACTTAATGATGTAGAACGGAGGGGGCAGGAGCAGAAAAACACTCAGGTCTGAATGGATTTTGTATAAGAGCTGTTCAACAGTGGAACAGACTAGCTCAGAAGGTGGTGGACTCTCCTTCATTGGAGGTTGTTAAACAAAGGTTGAAAGGCCGTCTGTCAGATTTTTTTATTTTTATTTTTGCTGTGGTTTCTGCTTTGCAAGAGGTTGGACTAGATCAGGCATCCCCAAACTTGGCCCTCCAGACATTTTGGGACTACAATTCCCATCATCCCTGACCACTGCTCCTGTTAGCTAGGGATCATGGGAGTTGTAGTCCCAAAACATCTGGAAGGCAGTTTGGGGATGCCTGGATGAGATGATTCTTTGGAGCCCTTTCAACTCTACAATTCTATGAATAATGCCACATCTCAATTTGACTTTAGTTCATAAATAGGTTGCTGGCTTTACCAAACCTTTATTTTATTTATTGATTCAAGTATTGACATGTTACCCTTTTGCATAATAAAATATCAAGGTGGCGAACAGCAAAATATCATAAAGCAATACAAAATAATCGCTTAAAAGACTGCCTCATCTAAAAAGAAAATATACTGTACAGGCATGTTGGCATAAAAATCATTAGCAAATACTAAAATTAGATGCATTCCTTGGCTAGGAATTTTCATTTCTGTCTTTATTAAGAGTTGTGACTTCTTGCAACAGAATTGCAACTTCATCCCTAAAACGATTGCCCATTACGGCCCAATATCTCATGAGCAGCAAAGTAAAAGACTCAACAGGGAATGGCTATGAGGTAGGGATCTTACCCCTACTAAATCCCAGGATGAAAAATAAACATTGGTAGTGAGCTTGCTTCCAAAATGTGCACTATAGTACATTACAAAACAACTTGTTATATGTGTTCATGAAATATTCCAGATGCTCATTTACGCAGCTGTTTGTCAGTCATCCATTTAATTTTGCGTTGCCACATCCTAATATGCCTTTAGCACTCTGCAACAAAGTTGCGCAGGTGTGCCGTGCCCTGTTATTGTACAAAAGTACGGGATAATGAATAACATGTTCTGCAACAATTCAGAAGGTTAGGAGATAATTTGATCATTTCTGTAACATGTAGATCTCTCCCCCCCCAACACAGTGTACACATTTAAAGAAACATAAAAGTAGTAATTCTATACACATTGTATATCCCTTTGTTCAATGAACAGAAGTGCTTTTGCTCCCGTAGATGCCCCCACCAATGAAAGAGGGTGGCAATTGCATGGATTCACCTCTGCATCCTCTTTCATCCACCAGATATTTGCGTTGGAGGAATCCTCCAGACCTGTGAATAAGGTGGTGCATGAAACTGCATTAGGGAGGGGTAGCCAATGCCAATGAAGACAGAATTAGGATTCAAGATGACCTTAACAGATTGGAGAACTGGGACAAAGCTAACAAAATGAATTTCAATAGGAACAAATGTAAGGTTCTACATTTAGGCAGAAATAACCAGCTGCACAAATAGTGTAGGAACGATTTTAGGATCGTGTTGGCAAATCACACAAAAGCATAATAAATAGTATTGCACTGGCAGGCCATGCAATACATTAATATAAAAGTACAGGTTTTTGGAAAGAGGTTGAAGGGACATAGCAGGGCAGGAGGTCATGACAGATCCAGGGATAGCTAAGTGGGACCTGTCAGATCTGGAAGAAATGGGTTTGAGCAAGAGAAGCAGGACAGAACCAGAGGGGTTATGCCCAAGTCAGAGGGAGAACAATGGAAAGGTGGCAAGGTTCTGGAAAAACACCCAGAGTCACAAGATGGAGAGGAGGGGGATGTTTAAGGAGTAGGCATGTGACAGGGAGAGGTCTGAGGAGTATGTGAGGACCAGGCACTTCCTCTATGGCGGAGTTTTAGGGTTTTGGCAGGATGTGACATACCCAGGAACACCACCTCTCTTGGAGTTGTCCAGCTGTCATTGGATGAAGGTCGTGCTGCCCATTAATCATTAACTTTGTGACAAATTCTTAATAAAAGGGAGCTCCCGCCCCATTTTGGGGTCGCCTTCCTCAATTTCATCTTGTCATCATGGTTGCGTCATTATTGCTAGTGTAGCACCCGCTGCTACAAAATAGAAGATGGGGAATGACAAGCTTAACATGAATCAACAGTGTGATGCAGCAGCAAAGAAATCTCATGTTATTCTATGCTGCATCAATAGAAGTCTCGGGTCCCAATAAAGGAAAGTAATAGTCCCACTCAATTCTGCCTTGGTCAGACCACAGGTACTGTGGAGTACTGTGGAGTACTGTGTCAAATTCTGGGCACCACAATTTAGGAAGGATATTGACAAGCTGGAATGTGTGCAGAGGAGGGCAACCAAGATGGTCAAGGGTCGGGAAACTAAGCCTTTTCAGGAATGGTTGAGAGAGTTGGTTATGTTTAGCCTGGGGAAGAGGAGACAAAGGAGACATCATAGCCATTTTGAAATATCTAAAGGGATGTCACATGGAGCCAGCTTGTTTTCTCCTGCTCCGGAAGCTAGGACCCAAACAAATGCATTCAAGTTACAAGAGAGGAGAGTCCACCTAAACATCAGGAATAACTTTCTGGCAGTAAGAGCTGTTTGACAGTGGAAGGTGTTAGACCAGGCTTCCTCAACCTCAGCCCTCCAGATGTTTTTGGCCTACAACTCCCATGATCCCTAGCTAGCAGGACCAGTGGTCAGGGATGCTAGGAATTGTAGTCTCAAAACATCTGGAGGGCCGAGGTTGAGGAAACCTGTGTTAGGCTATCCTTCCTTGGAAGTTTTTAAGCAGAGGTTGGGTGGCCATCTGTCTTTTATGATCTAACAGATTCCTGCACTGCAGGCAGTTGTACCAGATGACCCTTGGGGTCCCTTCCAACTCTACAATTCTATTATTCTATCCGTCCATTAGTGGAGGCCTCTACTAAATCAAAGATTAGTAAAAAGGACTATTTCTGTTTATAGCAGGCACCCCCAAACTGCGGCCCTCCAGATGTTTTGGCTTACAACTCCCATGATCCCTAGCTAACAGGACCAGTGGTCGGGGAAGATGGGAATTGTAGTCCAAAACATCTGGAGGGCTGAAGTTTGGGGATGCCTGGTTTATAGAATGATGCAGTTGGACACAACCCTGACCTAGCAGTAAATCTCATTGTATTCACTTGGATGTACTTCTGAGAAGACATGGATGGGCACTGTAATAGTCTGCAAGCTTTAGTTCATATACCAATTTGGTGCTTTGGAAATTGACTCAATTTGGATCAGATTGCTTTGGAAGCAGGGTTCTAGAGCAGAACCCTAATCTTGAAAACCCAAAGCATTTTGCCTTCCCATTAACTATCATGGATAAATAAAGGGCTATAACTTCCCTGCCGCATTTTGGACAAAATCTGCAGGTATAATAGCCCATTCTGAATGGACTGAGCCTTTCAAATTATAGACAGATGGATAAAGTTTGTGCTGGACACCTTTGGTGCCACCCCACCCCATGCAGTATGTCTGACTTCCGCATTATTCACTATCTGGAATAATTTTAATAAGAATAATATTTTATTTTTTATACCCCCTCCATCTGGCTGGGTTTCCCTAGCCACTCCTGTTAAGGAGAATTCACCTGTGTTCACACACACTTACACACCACGCACAGTTTGTATGGAAATGTCACAGAAGTGCTTCCAGGTAAGAAGCCTGCAAAATTTCAGAAAAATAGATACAGCGGGGTTAAACATTGATTTCTGCAGAATGAAAAAGGGAATCGTTTTGTCCCATGGTAGTTTTCTGAGCATATGTCCATTCTCCAGAAATGTGTTAGGTGAATCCCAATCTCTAAACAGGCAACGGTCACTGGCATAAGGTTACGCTAGATTTTTCCATGGCATAAGGTTTATTTGTACACATATACAGGCAGAGCATAAAATTAAAGGTTCACAGTATGAACACTCTCACAGCCCCCTGCTCCCCCATTAGTTTTCTGGCATTGCCATAGCACTGGAACCAGCAAACAGAGAATCAGGACTCTTTGAAGCTTTTCAGCTCCAGTCCCGAGACTGACTGTCTTATGGTTTTTTTCCCTAGACACACCCCTCAATGACACCACCTCCAGACAGAAGAGGGGGGCAAAGACATGCCTGCTTCAGTTCATCTTCCCAAATTGTCTCCATCTATTTCCTGGTAATTTCTGTACAACACTTTGGCCCAAGTTTACCTAACAAAACATCTATTTAACAGACCTTAGCAAAGAAACTGATTTGATCATCTCAGCAGTCCTCTTTCCCTGCAGATTCAAATATTGCAGCTAAAAAGCCACAGGACCGAAGGCGACCCCAAAAATACATTTATTCTAACCCCAGACTTATTACAGTGTTAATGACTCAAAAGGCAATTGCATTGACCAGTTTATGTCTCAGTCAGTTGTAGGACACCACCATTGGCCCCCTGCCATGCCACCACCAGCCTCCTGACCCGTTTTCCTCAGGACAAACATGCAGGATTTTAAATTGCTTACTTTCAATAAAAATGCAAAAGGGGAAATTAGAACAAATCTTTCCTGGATGTTTTCTACCCTCCCTCCTACACTTTTTTATGTGGCCGAGACCAACCAGCAATAATCAACCAGGGCCGTTTAGTTATAGTCTCGTCTTGCTGTGACTAATAGGATGATTGGTTGTATAGCTTCTTTATGGTTGTTCATTATATCACCCTTACATAAAGTAATTTAATTTCAGTGGGATAATTAGGGCATTTCTAATCTAACTGATAGTCTGAATGAAATTAGATTCTCAGAGGGAGATTTGTGTATCGGGAGACTGGTGACCTTTGGCCCCAATTTTCACACAATGTATTAAACTGACAGCCCGACTCCAAAGCTCTGCTCTACTGTATCTTTGCAACTTGTGCTGATCCTGGTGCTACTGGAAGGAACCTTAAACAAGCTCTTGGATCCCAGTAGATTCCAATTGAATAGAAGGTTGATGGTGTAAAGGAAACGTGCACATTTCAGATTAATTAATTGGACATTCCAGCAAAGGCATAATCTGAGCTAGTGTTTGCAAAGGGATACCCTCCAGAACCTATTCCTGCCCCATGGCTCTGCTCTGGAATATCTGAAGTAACAGCAAATAAAGAAAAAGTCCTTGAGCATGCGCAGAATACCCCATCCTCCACAGGCACTTAGTGTGTGAGGAGGGATATACATCGTGTCTGCTGTCCACATCCCCAAACCCATATATGTTCAGCAGAGCAGGTGAACATGTGATGTGTCCCTACACAGATCAGAAAATATTGAGTCACTTGCCTTCCTGACTATGCTAGGCTTTCGTTGGTGTTCAGCCAAAGGTCTCCTTGGAGCCACCAAGACTATGGGTGCTGATCTGGAAACGTGGCTAGAATTCCTCAAGTATTACAGGGTTTTCTTCTGGGGTGATGAGCTTCTGGTTAAGGTTGACCTTCAGGTACATACTGAAGCAGTCGGGGGTTTTGCCTTTGAGGTCTTCTATAGAGAAGAATAGGTCAACACACTCAAGTTTGGTCACCTAAATGAAAGTTTAGGTAGGTTCCAAAGCTTCTGAGATATCCAGATATGTATACTGAGCAGACAATTAATTGACTGCTCTGACTATGAGAAAGGTGAACAAGGACTTTGGTGTCTGACGTATCTTCTTCCTTTATCAGACATTTGCTGCTACTCAGGCACAGGTTAATGTGATTAGAGAGGGGAAGAACATTTTTCATGGAAGATACCTATGCAAATTTTACCTGCCCAACTTTTTCTAGGCAGCTGGAGGGAAATGTAGTAAGGGAAACTAGTGCCTTCCTGTGGCAGGGTCAAAGGAGGGTGAGCATCCCAAGGCATCACTCAAAGTGAAGAGTTTCACCCTAACCTGCCTCTATGGGCTAGTAGACTGGGGCAGTGTTCCAGGGTCTTGAATACCCTTGGAATATTTATGTTCCACCCCCACCCCCATGACTTCATCTCAGAGCAGATATCCTACAGCCTCTCTTTAATGCAAGGGCTGTGTTGAGAAGGGAGTGGAACTGTCAACTGCTCTAGGGCTCTAAGCCAGGGTTGAGTTTGTCCAGATAAGAGACAGAGGATGATTGAGACAGTCTGCACCATCTCGCCCACGAGATACATACAGTGGCTGGAGCCATAATTTCATCTCATTGCACCTTATTGAAAATTGTTGTCCTTTTGGACATGACAGGATTGTTGTTTTTGTTTAGTCGTGTCCGACTCTTCGTGATCCCATGGACCAGAGCACGCCAGGCACTCCTGTCTTCCACTGCCTCCCGCAGTTTGGTCAGACTCATGTTCGTAGCTTCGAGAACACTGTCCAACCATCTCATCCTCTGCCATCCCCTTCTCCTTGTGCCCTCCATGTTTCCCAACATCAGAGTCTTTTCCAGGGAGTCTTCTCTTCTCATGAGGTGGCCAAAGTATTGGAGTCTCAGCTCCAATTACAGGATTAATGGAGCACAAAAGACTGTTTCCAGCTGGTCCAGTCTGCTGGCCAGGTCTGGTTATATCTTCCTTCTGCCACTGCCAGATTGCTCTCAGGAACCAGGAAATAGTAGGGTGGTTCCAAAGGGGATAAGGGTGCATACCTGCCCGGCCATGTAATTTCAGTCAGTAAAATCTTATTGTTTATTGCCAATTGTCATATTTTATATGAATATTTCATATTCAAGTATTATATATGCAACTGAATTTTCATTTTTCACTAAAGGTTAACAGCCTTTCCTTGTTAATTAACAAAATGGATTGTAGGACTTCCCCTCCCATTTCCCTCTGTGTGGTTGTGTGAAAATAAATTAAGAAAATAAATTAAGGGAGGACTCCAAAAAAGGTAAATACCACTGTATATTTGTAGATCCTTTTTTCTTTTCCCAACCCAAAACAAAGTAAACTGGAATGGTCCCCCTGACCTCCAAAAAGGAGGTTCAGGGGTGTTTAGTATCACAGATATAAGTAGGCTTTCTATATTAAATTTACTTCTGCATCATCAAATTTAAGTGAGATGTTAAATTTTGATAATGGTGCATCAACACAGCCCAGAGAAAAGGAGATAAAAAATGAAGACCAACTTATTTCTGTAGTGTAGTCTCCTAGTTGCTGAGGGTGGTATTTAACTAAATAGTTGCATTAATGCAAGGATTAGCACTGGTGTAATTGGATTTACCTCCTCTCCTCCTGTACATGCTCCATATTGGCTGCAAATCTCTGAAAAGTTGGGGGAGAAGATTTAGGGGGTGCGCAAAGAGAGAAGGGGGAATAATGTTCCGTTGCACAAGTTGATGCCCGTACTCTGACAGGACATTTTGCTTAGTTTTATGTTGAATATAATGTATTCCAAGGCCAAGGTGGAAAGTCCCCCTTCTCACAGAAAGGAGCCACAGTGAGGCCCTAAGTTATGTGAAAGTTTTCATTTCACTGATGGAAAGAACCACTGACAACTCTGGAAAAGCTAAAAATTCAAATCCAGTTGAAGATGCCCTAGATTAGACTGCAGCAAACTTATATAAGGAGCTAGCTGAGAAAGGTTTGTTGGAGTCCTCTGGGTCTCTTCCCTGCATGGAACAGAGAATGATCCTTGGCACATTAAATGCTCCGCAACAAAAATTATTAGATAAAAGCAATCTTCTTTAAACCTGGCAACAACAACCAAAAAAGCTCTCTCAGAGAACTCTGCAGAGAATGCCTTTTTGTCAGTGCCATTTATGAGGCAAGTAAACCAAACGATGGCTGAGGCAGAGGCAACAACAACAAAAAAGCTGAGTTTTGAGCTTGGTAAACTAACCGTATCTAGGGGAGCCGCTCTCTGGAGAAATGTGAGAGCAGTGGAGTAGCTTATTTCAATCATTTAAACATCCTCCCTACACCTATACTCAGCCTGTATATTTGCTAATTAACTCAAATACTACAAAACACTGCAAGTCTCCCCAATGATCTCTTTCCAAACCAAACCCCTTAAATGGAATGCACCTAACAGTTGTTTTCCTGAATCCTTGGCCTACCTGGCAGCAAGTCAGTGTGCCACGTCCAAAGCTCAAAATCCAAGGGTCGAGCCACACAAGAAAAATCCAAAGTTCAGGAAACGAGGTTCAGGGTTAATCCAAGTAACAAAGTCTGAAGTCCAGCAGTCAGAGTACAGTCTAAATTCAAACCCAAAGCACAGTCCTGTGAAGATCCAGGCGCTCCCATGTCAAGGTCCCCCAACAATTGGCAGTTGAGCAGACACATCACCTCAGCTCTGTTGCTCTTTTATATTTTGCATCTTGATTGCAGCATCTGGGCTTGATGAGACATGTGACCCTCACCTGTTCTGAGTCTACTCCAGATGAGGAATCACACATCTCCTCCCAGAGCTAGTGAGCCCCACCTGGCCAGCAAGGGAGCTGGGCTGTGGGCCCTTGCCTGCCTCAGCCTCCTGGAGCACCCCTCCCACTGCTCCCTACACCTCCCACTGCTCCCTACACCTCAGAGCCCACCATGTTTGTGGAGACAGGGTCCTCTCTGGCTCTGGTGATGGGTCCTGCTGCTTTGGTACCTGTGCCCTGACCCCCATCCCCTTGTCATCCTCCATCACCCTGTGAGTACCTTCCCCATCCCCGGCTTGCTCCAGCGTGTCCCAGTCCTGACTACACCCCTCACTGCTATCCTCTTCCTCCTCCCTATTGTCCTACCAGTGCATGGCAGTTGATAATTAAATAATTTTTGTCTTGTCTCTTCATAGTCTTTCTCAGTTTCCACGAAAGGGAGCTTCAAACTACAATGGACAGTTTTATTGGCCAGTGAGGTGTAGTGGCTAAAGTGTTGGTGTCTCACCCAGGTTCAAATTGTCACAACTTCACACCAAAAAAGCTTCCTGGGGAACCTTGAGTCAGTCATATCACAACCTAAGCTATCTCACATGGTTATGAATATAACATGAAAACAGGAGAACCACATGTCACCTGGAGCTCCTTTAAAGAACATTGAAATATATATGCACCAAATAATACAAAAATAAATAATATGTCATAGTGATATTCATTGTTCTATCAAAAACACCTGCCCACAGTTTCATCATTGTTTCTTGTCGTATATCCAGGATGAGTGTGAAAAACTGTTGTCTCTTCTCTTTCTGAAACGTCTTTAGGAAAATGTTGGCATGCCGATATTTTAACTTGGCTAAATGCAATGTCTCCCTTCAAAAATTCTTCATTAGACTTGCTTTTCAGATCTTTTATCGTCTTTGTAGCTCTCAGTTTTCAAAACCCTTGTTGAACACAGGTTCTTGACATTCTAATTGCAAGCACTATCTTTTCTGTTTTGTTCATCTCTCTGCAGTATACGTAGTTGGATAGTTATTATTTCATGTATTTCAAGAGATTAGTATTGTTATGCTGCATGGAAGTCAGGTAACAAATCAAAGCAAACTTCAAACACTAGGAAAGTTACCAGCAATGTAGAGTTTGATTGCCAGCTTACAATTGTCTAATGACCCATTGGTGATGGTACATTTCACTGTTAGATTAAGAGCACAGTTCTGTGCTCTTCCAACACCTGCAAGAGTGGCACAGGACCCCACATTTAAGTACTACCAATGGTAAGTAAACAGTAAGTATAAAATTGGTGAGGGGGAACAATATTGACAGGGCAGGCTCTAGGGGCAGGCTGGGGGGTGCGGGGGGCCAGGGTGCCGGGCCGGCAGGGGGGCGCCTTGCAGCGAAGCCACGCGGAAGCCGTGCTGCACGCTGCGCCCGCCCGCCCACCAGGGCAGGGCCGCCGGAGCGATCTCCGCAGCACGGCGCCACGGCGCCCGACCTGCTTGAGACGGCCCTGAATATTGAGAGGGTACCAGGGACAATGCAGGGGGTGGGAACCTGCATACACTCAAATGTTCAGGCCCAGAAGACTGAAACTGCTGAATTAGTACTTATCCCAAAATTGACTCTATCCATTTAGGCATGAATAAAGACAATGGCTTTCTGTACCATTGCATGTGTTAATTAGCAATGCTAGGAGTATAGTTTCATCACCATTTACTGCCATTGAAATGGACACTTAGGCGATTTGTCACAGACTGTACCTTCTGCATTCCATTGTCACCTGACTCTGCAATTCAAACAACAACAACAACAACAACAACAACAACAACAACAACAACAACAACTGAAGATAGCATTTCTGATGAAATTTACTCTAGTTCATGAAACCACATGCCATAACAAATAAGTTAGGCTAGAAGATTCTTTGTTGCTTGGGGGTATGAAGGGTTCAGATACTTCACATGCTTCCAAAGATCCTAAGACATGCCAGTAAATGTTTAACATTTGCCAAGTTGCTAATATTCAATATCTTTCATTAAATGCTTACCTTCTTTATTCTTTCTTCACAACACAGTAAGATACTGAGCGTGAGAGATGAGTAGAATGACTTGCCCAAGGTTGCCCAGTGATTTTATGGTTGGATCAAAATTAGCCTGTGGATTTATCCATTCATGAAACTAGCGAGTGAATGCATCCCACTAGGAGGGTAGGAGAGCTGGGGGGGGGGGAATCACATCTGATTGCAGATAGCACATGGGTAGAAAAGTCTAAAAAAAACCTGGACATAAATTTTCATGGCCCTCTAGCAGTTATGGTGGCTCATTCACCAGAAGTAATGTATTTAGCGTTTACTCTGGAAGTGTATACTCGATTCTGACCAAACTAGGTTTCCTGGTGTATATTTTTATAAGAATTTTTAAAAGTGTAGAACAGCTGGTGGGAAAGTCTTTTGTACGGCAGTCTAGAGAACTGCAATTCTTGCCATGCCCACTTTTAAAGACTCTGGTCACATTGACTTTTACATGCCCGCTCCCCAGAGGATTAACCATGGGTCAAGAAAGGTCAGCCACTCCATGCTAATGGCTATCAAAACATCCTATAGCAATGAATTACACAAACTAATTACATATTGCTACATTCAATCCTACTATCTATCAACTGGAGGGGACTTGATTTAGCAGAATAGCATTAACTGACTTCATTACCTCATGTCAAGAAAGAGTTATGTTGTATTGGTGCAGCAATTCCCTTATGTGCTTTATAAAAGTTTATTGTCTTTTTAGAATAAAATGTCTACATATAAAAGGTGGCATGCCGGAGACATGGAGAAGTAAGACAGAGAAGTCAATATGGATGCTATTATTATTATTTTACTTCCATTGGAAAATCTGTGTCGTTTCTTTTCCTTTTGTTTTGTAATGGGTTATATCCACTTTGACCAAATGGGGACCAACCCCACTGCCTATTATCACATGGCCTCACTTCCATTTTAAGGATGCCCCTGGAAGACAATCTCCCAGAATGCCAATTTTCTCTGGGAAAGGTGAATTAAGCAGAGGCTTAGTGAACCAAGACAAAAACCATCCCTAAGCTTCTGGAATGACACCCTGCAGCTATACAAAGTGATGTCAGTGCTAAAAAATAATAATACATATGCCTTCTTCTTGTTTCGTTTCTGAGTCAGGTCACCCAATGGATTCTCCATGCCTGAAACATTGGACAAAACGCTTCAGGCACTTAGCCAACAACATCCATCAAGCAGCCATTCAGGTCAGGAACTGTGCCCAAACTGTACTCACCGAACCCTTTTTGCAACCTCAGTTTGTACTCAGTAGCCATGGCAGAACTCTGCTATGTAGCTTCTCCTCCCTGTGTTCTAGGAAAACTCTGCTTCTTTAAGAAAGACTGTTGCTCCTTGGAAATAGGTTCATCCATTCTTTACCCCCTACTTAGATTTAACCAAGTACAGTAATTGCCAGTCCATTCTGAATAGTAATACAGTGGTACCTCTACTTACGAATTTAATGCGTTCCGAACGCACATTTGTAAGTCAAAAAAAATTGTAAGTTGAATCCCATAGGAATGCATTGGGAGAAAAGATTCGTAAGTCGAAGCAACCCTATCTAAAAATTCGTAAGTAGAAAAAATCCTATCTAAACTGCATCCAAGATGGCGGGCAGAGCTCCATTCGTAAGTAGAAACATTCATAAGTAGAGTTATTCGTAAGTAGAGGTACCACTGTAGTTAATTGCTTCTTTTACTATTGTAATAATCAGAAAAAGTAAAGCCTAATTAGAATGCCCTTCATTCAAGATTTATGGCATTTAATGGCCTGGAATGTTGGGATATTCCATTCCATCTTAAGGAGCAGACGTGTGAGATTGTTACATGTCACATGTCTGTGTACGTTCCAGCACAGTCTTCTGGGAACTTCCGTTGTGTACAGCTCTTGCTTTTGAGACTCTCTCTGAGGAGACGAAGGAGAGATGACATGTTTTCTTTGTCCTGATTTATGCTTAATAAATCTGCTTGTAATTATGCTTTCACAAGCCTCGCCACGCTGCATCTGTTCATATATAGTGTGCTCAGACTTCTGAAGTCTGTGTCGCTGGCTACATCGCTCCAGAGATCAGGGGATCAACCAGCATGTCGGCTGGAATGGCTGGAATGGGGGCTAGCCAGCTGGCCTCTCGACCCCCTCTGGATGGCGACATGGAATTGGGATATCTAATCAAAATAGTGAAGAAGTTTGGCTTGGCCTTCAACACCACTGAAACTTATATCCAAGACCAAACTGAGAGACAGTGATATTTATTCCATAGCTCTGTTGGTGGGGAGAGGCAGGGGAGAAATGAATCTGATTTCATTCTGCTTTTGATTGGGTTTATCTTATTATTGCACTGTGCTATTTTCTGTGCTCCAGTTTCTCAACAGTTTACTTCTTTGTGAAAGAAGCTTTCGTTTTTCTTCATTCTCAGTGGATGATGGGTTTTGAGCTTAGCTTATCATTGCACAGTGGCCAAGACTGGTGTTTTCTTTCCAGAGATACGTTTTTTTCCAGCTCTCTGCAGCCAGTGGCATAGCTAGCTGCCTGGCCACCCGGGGTGGAAAACCCAAAGGCACCCTGCGGGGGGGGGGGGGGCGAGGTATCCATCACGCACATGCGTCGCACGTCACATGCATGCGCACACAGGAGGGATACGACGCAGCCATGACACCACAGCAGGCAGCGGCAGCGTCCAGCAGGCCTCCCCCTCCCCCTCTGGCTCTCCCTCTGCCCGTCCTTACCGCGCTCGAAACAGTTCTCCTCACAGCCAGTTTGCGCTGGCTCCGCAGGAGCTGGTCTTGCTTGCCCGCCGCCTGGCTTTCTTCAGGGCCATTGTGGAGGCAGGCGAGGGCTACGCTGCCGGCGGAGGGCGGCTCCTCTGGCAGGGAGGAGATGCCATGGAGGAGCTGGGCTCAGAAGCCGCCGGAGCTCTTTCCGCAGCGCACCCTGGCCTCGCCTCCATGTGGGCGGTGAGCGGCGCTTGCTCCATGCAGCTCCCCCACTCTCTGGGGTGCCCCCCCCCCGAGGAGCGGGTGCCTAGTAGGAAAGATAGCTCTGCTCACGGGGTTTGCCACGGCACCGCGTGGGGGATGGCTACGCCCCTGCAGCCAGGACATAGGGGCTTCTCCTCGATGGCGGCAGCCACATTGCGCGGTGGCCGTCAGAAGTGGTCCAGCCTGCTGCCCCCCGCCCAGCCTGCCACTCGGGGCGGCACGCCCCCACCCCACCCCCCATTACAACGCCACTGTCTGCAGCCTCCTTTACTGCCTGTGGCTCCTGATGTGAAGAAGTCTGGTGGAAAGTATTATCTCATTATGGGCTTTTATTAAAGTTCAGGCACCCAGGAAGGCTTCAGTGCAGACCATTGGTGAGATTATTTATAAAATGAAAAGCCCCTTGCTAAAGAGTTATCTTTTGTTGCAAGAAATGAAACTTACAGAAGTTTAAAGTAGGTGCTATAAAAACCTGCACCCCATCTGTAAGAATTTCCCCCAAAATTTCTCTCCTCTTTGATACATTTTACTTTTATTTCTTTTATTTCTTAAATAAATTTTAAATAAATTTAAATAAATCTTATTTATTAAATTTGTATACTGCCCTATACTCATAGATCTCAGAGCGGTTCACAACAAAAAATCACAATATAAAAAAACAGAAAATACATAATAAAAACAAAACCAATAATAACCCAGTAATTCTTTTTGGATTGGTGGATGAAGAACGGACAGGACAAATGTCCATCTAATTGTCTAATTCCCTCCATCTAATGAGGGGCAAGAAGATATATCCCAATCTTCTGTTCATTGAGGAGAAGTAAAAGTAAAAATAAAGGGTATTTTACATGGCAACCATATGTACACATGCCTAGGAGCAAGCTCCATTGGACACAGTGGGACTTATTTTTGAGTTAAACATGCTTAGAATCATAAAGTTCTGTACTGTATTGATTTGCAATATGCTTGTAAAAACACTTCCATCACCCAAAATGCAGGGACCTGCATATCAAACAGCAGTCATGTTTGCTTTTGCTGAAGGAGTTTACTGTACTTAGTCCCCTGATATATGCAAGTGTAGTGCTACTCTTAAAGACAACTCCAGGCTTACGTGTGTTTACACTAATACCTAATTTGCAATCCAAAAGACAAGCGAGGTGGGAAAAATTCTGTATAATCCAGCTCCGTATCTGCCATGTTTTTCCATCAGGGAGGTTTGAGGCCAACCAGGCCTCATGATAAGTTTTTTAATCTAGATAAACAGGCCTAAGATATCTGACAGCTGTTTCATGCTCTTCATCATCATCTGAAACAATCAGTACGCATTAGAGAGTACTTTTCCCTTTACAAAGGTGATAATTAGATAACAAGCTGAGATTAAAGTAATTACAGTTAGACAGCTGGCAAGGCAGCACAGTCATGTTGAAATACTGTTGATGCTTCAGCATCTGGTTCTAACAACAGCACAGGCTAAAAGATTTTACATTAATTATATCACATAATTTAATATAAACATATTTAATTACAATTGATGGGTGATAAACTGTTCAAGAATGACTTAACCCCTTACAGATGTCAAAATGATGGGAGCGGCGTGTTGTTCTTTCCACTTGAGGTGCAACGCTGGAGTCTGGGATAGAGGTTAGGAGATTCTCACCACTATAAAGCATTCGGAGGCAGCAACATAGAGAGAGAAAGATAGCTTAGGTTTTGTTCCGTAACACACTGGAAGCTTCTGCTTGCACTATAGAAGCATGTGTTCAGAACAAAGGGGGTTGCCATAATGAAAGTCTCTCTTTTTATTTATTTTCCCTTATTTTTCTGCCCTCATCTAACACTTCCTAGAATCAATATGTATTCATCAGGAAGTCCATTCCCCACATATTCCTCTCTTAATTTCTGGCAAAGGCATTTATTTTAGGCACTCATATAGGTATGCTTTTTTCCTAGAAGAATAGGTGCTGGCACTCACCATGAAGTCACGCTTTTTAACAACAACGAAAAGAGGTTGCCGGTACTGAGTGCCCCTGAAGTACCCCCAGAAAAGGGGGGGAAGCACTGTTCATAGGCAACAGGTTCCTCAAACTCAGATTCCTTCCTGTTCCTCTCAGTGTTGTCTAAAGTACCTCTTTGCCCACACCAGAGGAGGAAGTTGAACAGACAAGACTCCCACACATATAGCCATCTGAAATATTACAATCATACGTAGTTTCCCTATCTACCCATTGCATATTTCAGTCATGTGTCATAAAACTAATCAGGTGAAATATGATAAATATATACAGCTAACAATTATCTGTATTCAGAGTGAGCATTTTTGTTAAAAAAAAATTAACTTGTTTTCTTTATTTCTCTGATGTTTGGCATCATCCTAAAAATAACTGATAATATTTCCCAAAATTTAATTCATAGACTGGACTTAAATGGGCAACTGTTTTGTGAGTGTTTTTTAAAAAAAGGTTTGCAGGCACCTTAGAGTTAACATCTTCCTCTGAACATCAGGTTCATTAGTACTAACAGACATGTACTCCATCTGGGACCAATATTTTGGTAGCAAATTGTGTTGTCTAGCATAAAATGACATTGTTGTAAACATTTGTATTGCAGTTCGTTTACCGTGAATCATCAGATGGGATGTTGGTGCGTGTAGTATATTCTTCCCCCACAATTTTTCATTTACTGGCTATTGTAAAATAAAAACTTTCCTTCAGTAGCACCTTAAAGACCAACTAAGTTTATATTTTGGTATGAGCTTTCGTGTGCATGCATGTGCATGCACACGAAAGCTCATACCAAAATATAAACTTAGTTGGTCTTTAAGGTGCTACTGAAGGAAAGTTTTTATTTTGCTTCGACTCAGACCAACACGGCTACCTACCTGTAACTGGCTATTGTAAAGTCAGACTTCACTAATCTAGTGCCCTCCAGATGCTTTAGACTGCAACTATGAACAAACCAGTCACACAACCATTCTTGTAGTCCTAGAGGCATCAAGTTGGTGAAATCTGGTATAAGTAAACAGGAGACAGAAAAATCTCCTCTTTATGTTTTCTATGTCCAAAATAACCATGGGTTGCATCCAGACCTGCATTTCCAGAAGTCTAAAGGATCCTTCCACTCATGAAGGGACTGCAATCCAACAGAGATTCATGCTGGAGGAAAAGGGAGGGGCAGCCAAAACCCATTTCCCCTGTAGCCCCCAGCACCAGCTTCCACGCTGTTCTGTAAAATAGCTGAAACAACTTTTTGGAGACTCAGAAGGTTGTAGGGGAGAAGGAGAACCAGCAAAAATTGCCTGCCCCACAACCTTCCTTCAGGGTCTCAAGTACTGTGCTGAGTTCCACCCATGTTTTTTCCCCTGGATCTTATTCCATAAAATTTACTGCCAAGCAACACCAATACAACCCAAATGGCAAAGCAGCAAAATGAAATCTCTTCCCTAAAGATAAAATGAAAAATCTAGTAGGGTGGTCTAGCTATAGGGCTTGTAATAATGACTGCAACTACATTTCAGTAAGATCGCAACCCTATGCTTGCTTATTTGGGAGCAAGTCCCTTTGAACTGAATGGATCTAACTTCTGAGTTGAAATGGAGAAGAACGCCCAGTGCTAAAATGTATTACAATGGTCACAATCTCTTCCCAACTTTCCGACTCGAGAGCAGAACATTTGTTCTCCTTCTTCCACACTTAAAATAGACATCATAAAATATATGTGCTGCAGGTGGGATGTTTCATAAGAAAAGGGAATAATGGAAATTAGCATATGCTAGCCATGCCTAAAGCAATTTCTGTCCATCATTTGTTCAGATATGATATGCACCTGCTACCATCCACCCATGTGAATGTATTTGAGGTATTAAAAAAAGGAAAGAAACTGCATGAGTTCGAAGGGTAGTAGGCAGTTTTGACAGGTCTGTGGTCAAAAGGTAGGGGAATTGCTCACAGAGAGTGCTCCATTGGTAGACATGTGTACATATAGCCTGTCTTCTCTCCACTCTTTGATCCTTTGATGGACAATTCCTCCTCCCTTCACCACCCCTTCATCCCCCCTCACATAAGATCTGTGGAGTATGGTTCTCTGGTGGGAAAAGAAATCTTCCCCACTTGCTTGTGGGTGAGTCTTTAAGCCTACTTTTATACATCATAAAAAGAAAAAAGGAAGAGCGTTCCAAATATATTCCTTGCCAAGCTGATGCCCTCCACAACTTGCATCAGCCCCAATTGGACCACAACTTGCATCAGCCCCAACCAGCACAGCCAGCTTCTTTTAGTGTTGCTGCTTTTAAAAAATGAACACACATTCAGTAAAGGCCAGAGCTTTTAAATGAATGGTGTGCATTCCTCACAACATCTCAAAAAATCACAGCACATGCTCACATGAGAAGTCACTGCCACCACTTTGAAGTCTCCATGGCTTTGAAGCCAGTAATATTCATCAGGTCAGATGGACATAACCCTGTTAATTCCATGTACGGTACTTCACCTTACAAATCTAACAAATGGGGCCATGCTGGTTTGGCACATGAAAAAAGACAGATCCCGAGTTTCTCCATCAAGCAGGAGAAATTCAGGCTTCCTGGTTTTAGGGTTTGTTCTTTGTTTTTTAATTAGAGGCTCCAAATAAGGGAATAGAAGAAAAAGGTTGATTGCGCTGAAAGCAAAAAATAACACAGATTTTCTGGTTTAGTGGGCTTTCAGCACTTGCTTTAATGGACAGCATCTCTCCTATGTGCAATGAATACGCAGATCTCTCACACCTTCATCTGGCCTGGCATAGAGACTCCTGAGACATGTGAAAATTAAAAGAAATCTTCAAGCAAAGACAATGCATATTCAAAATTAGCCTTTTTAATGTTCCCCTCCAAAAAGTGAAATAGAAGGCTCGATGAGCATCCGTTGCTCCGTGTCCGTTTCTCTGGAGCAGCAGAAAGCAGCAGAAAGGTTGTTTTCTGCTGCTCCAGAGAAGCGGACACGGAGCAACGGATTCAAACTACAAGAAAGAAGATTCCACCTAAACATTAGGAAGAACTTCCTGACAGTAAGAGCTGTTCGGCAGTGGAATTTGCTACCAAGGAGTGTGGTGGAGTCTCCTTCTTTGGAGGTCTTTAAGCAGAGGCTTGACAGCCATCTGTCAGGAATGCTTTGATGGTGTTTCCTGCTTGGCAGGGGGTTGGACTGGATGGCCCTTGTGGTCTCTTCCAACTCTATGATTCTATGATTCTATGAAAGGGACAAGCTTTCAGTCAGAGAAGATCTAGGAGTCAGATAGGCAGAAAGCAATACTTAGTACCTCACTAGCCTAGGGAAACTTGAGGAGATCTTGAGGAGATTGCCAGACAGGAGGCATATCCAAGCAGTGTTGCTGATGTGATTTCTCTTTCCGGAGATCATGGAAGAAGTGAGACTTTGGACAGAGATAGAGAATTCTAGGGAGAAGAATGGTGGAAGCTGGCTTTTCTATTACATTGATATGTTGAGATTTTTCTGCAGAAAGGTCACTCATTTGTACTAATTGTATAAAAGCATCTTGAAAGTCTGCAAGTTAGATGAGTTTCTTTCCTTGTAAAAATTGCATTTGCTGGAAATTGCAGGAGTTTAGCTTGCTCCACGGGATTTTTCTGCAATGGGGGGTTGCTCAAACCTCACTCCATTCTGCATCACAAGGTTCACCTTTGCTTTAGGGTCTCAAGAAAGCCCATACCACCAACACAGCTACCACAAGCAGCTCCTGTCTGCCTCAGCTTTGCTACCACCACTGTCCATCCCCATTCAATGAGTACAGCACTGACACTGCCGAGAGAATGCCACCGTCTCCTCTCTCCATCCTAACCACCATTTGTGGGAATGATGTGGTGGTTTCCTCCTCAAAGGAAAAGCAGATGCTCCACTGGGCACCCTCAGATCCTCAGTGTTATGTACTGAGCTGAATCATAGAACAATAGGATCCAGAATCAGCAGTCTGATTGGTCCGCAGGAGCCACCCAATCCAACTCCAGGTGGAAGTGAATCCGCAACCTGATTGGCCCACAGGTGTAGCCAATCACGCAAAGCCCATTGTGTAAAGTATATAAGCAGATGGTTTTGGGAAAAGGGCATTCTTCTTTTCTTCTCCTTGATGACTACGAGCTGAATAAAGAGCATGAAATTCACTCTCGACTCCGAGTATATTTCACTCAGGGATCTCTAGTTGGACCTCAGCTGAAAGCCTGTTCTGTTCCTTCACTGAACGCCACATGCAGCCTGTGAGCCCTTGGATGCTTGGCTAGTCGCACAAAAACCTGATGACCCTGTATTATTAGAAAGGGAAGAAATCCTTTGATGCAGAGTGATATCACACAACCTATATGTGTTTAAAAGCTACTTTAAGAACCACCTGAAATTCCAGTCTAGATAATGAACTCATTTAATATGCAGCTAAAATGGAAGGGGAGAGGGAGAGTGATGAGCTACAAACCGGCTGAACAAAATTAGCCAAGTCATAACACAATTGAAATAGATATCTGTGACAGGGAAACACAGATTGAATTCAGAAAGTCCAGCTTAATCTGGAAGACATCTTATTTTGACCTCAGGCATGCTTTATAACCAAGATGGCTAAGAAAAAATGATTCTCATCACTGTTACAGACATATAGCCTGTTTTCTATTTGTAATTTCAGCTTCTGAACATGAAGTAAACAGCCTGTACCAAGGTCTCAAATTCTTAAAACATGCGTTACCAGCAGCTATGCCAATTCATATCATAACATTACACCAACACCACAGATAGATGCACTAATGCAAAATCTTAGGTTTCAGATGCTGGTACTTCTAGGCATGGAATCCTCCTCACTTTCTGCCATCAAGAACATTAGGAACATAATTGAAAATAAAACTACCAATATCATAATGCCATTTTACAAATTGATGTATCCCAGCTCCTACCCAAAATATGACCAGAGAGGCTCTTGCTCGTAAGCAAGAAAGAAATCTTTATTAAAGCAGAGTTAACAGAACAGACTTAGCATCAGGCAAGCTTGAAGGTGCCACTCATAGCACTATGATGTGACCACACTTGGAATTCTTGTCTACAGTTCTGGCTGCCTTACCTCAAAAAGGATATTGTGGAGCTGGAAAAAGGTGACCAAAATTATCAAGGTGGCAGAGCAACTCACCTATGAGGAATGGTGATAACATTTGGGGGGGGGGTTAGTATGGAGAAAAGATGAGTAGAGAGAGACATAATAGAGGTGTATAAATTTGTGCAGGATGAGAAGAAATTCAACAGAGAAAAGTTCTCCTCCCTCTCCCATAACACTAGACCTTGAGGACATTCAAGGAATTTGAATGTTGGAAGATTCAGAACAGACAAAAGAAGTACTTCTTCATGCAGCACATTTGATGGCTTTAAAAATGAGTTAGACAAATTAGCCAAAGTGTGCATCACATCAAAGTCTCAGTTATTTTAAATAAAATATTTTCTCTTAGTATGCCAGAAAAATTCCAGGTGCCCTTGACTACAGTATTCCACTTTGCTGGGTCTGATCCTAAGGATATATTAAATTCCTATAGCGCAATTGCGATAAATGCAGCTGTTTTCATTCTTTTCTTTTTTTAAAAAAAAGATATTTAAACTGTGACATTATGTGAGACCGTGGTTGTCTTTCTGATTCTTTGGCACTCTATCACTTAGGTCATATCTATTTGAATTTTAAAGTGCACATTCTTGCTCATTAGACATTAGAACTTACCCAAGACAATCATGACTGCATACAGAGCAGTCTCGAGCAGGTCGGGTGCCCTGGCGCTGAGGGGCGGAGATCGCTCTGGCGCCCCTACCCTCGCAGGGCGCAGCATGGTTTCCATGCGGCTTCGCCGCACAGCGCCCCGCCTATCGGCCCGGCGCCCTGATGCACCGCGCCACCGGGGCTCTACCTAGAGCCGGCCCTGACTGCATATTTGGATTTTTGCTAGCAATATGTATCTTGTCTGGAAGGGTGTTCTCATTACCAATCTCTTTATTTTATTTTATTTGGCAAATAGATAAAATTGTCAGTAGTGCAATTACATCTGATGCTTTTTAGAATCATCGCTAATGTTGCAAGTGATACAAAACAAGATGCATGTTGGCTCCTGCCTATCTCCAAAACTCATAGTCATTTGCAAAATTAAAATAGTCTCCAAGAATAACATCAGTGGAATTGCAACAACAACAACAACAACAACCAAATACATGCAAAGCAATGTAAGCGCCTGGACACTTTAATTTTTTCAGTGGCCTGGGGGCTCTGTTCTCTGGTCTTTTCTGGGAAATCACTCATCGTGTAGTTATCAGGGAAAGAGAGAGAGCTGCAACCCCCTTTTCTGGGAGCAATCCAATGTGGTATGGATATTAATTAAATTTATTAAACAAATAACACAGCGACTCAGGGTAGCAGGGGTCCATCTGCCAGCACTACAGATTGATCTCTGCAGAGACGCAAGCTGAATGGTAGTTAAAGCTAAGTTGCAGAGCTCAGCAGATGGGCTCCCGTCTCTAGCGAGGGAGAATTTGGTGGCGGTCCAACAGCTTTTCCCCCCTCCAGGTTTTTGTTCCTTGCCACTGTGATTGAAGAAGCACTTCTCTGTCTTTTCTCAGCCTCCTCCGCTCTCTTGCCTCCCTCCCCCAATTCGCATCCCCCCCCTTTGTTGTTTATGTGAGCAATGATTAAGTCTGAGTGATTTGTTTGAGAGGCAAGTCCCGGCTGATCTCATTCTGTGCCTGTGATGTAAACCTCAACCAGAAAATAATTAGGAAAATGTAATCCCATTGACTTTACACTCCATTTGTGTGCCCTGTTACATCTTTTGGGGAGGGTAGGGGGACAGAGCAGAGAGGAAGGCTACAAGGCAAGCCTGCATCAGATCTATACAATCACTGTATGTTTTCTGCACATATTTTATCCTCTCTCCAAGGCTTATTGCAAAATGTCTGTGAACAAGGATCCACTTGCAGTTTCTTTTTATATATATATAAAAATTATATACTTTTTTTAAAGGTTTGGGCACTAAATTTTTTGAATTCTTTGAAAAGCAACCTGCTTTTCCTTCCAATACTTTATTGACAAAAAAAAGGTGTTTTCTAGCCATATGCCTGTCTCTGGTGCATTGAACTCTAGTGTCTCCCGTGATCCTTTTAGCACTGCAGCACTAATTGGAAGTAGGAGGAGGAGGACCCTCAGGGAGGAAGGACTGTCTCACGCAGGGAGTTGAATGTTTGCACTAGGGATGGACAGACCTGGCAATTTCAGTTCCTCTCCATTCCTCATGTTTCTAGCCTTAAGTTCAGTTCACGATATTTCCGCATTAGTTTTGGTTTTTTCCTGCACCAGCATTTTAATGTGCATTTCTTCTTAAGAGATATTTTTTGGTACGCAAATTTGCCTTATAGACACATTTTTGCAAGCAATTCCCCCTAACATGATGTGTTCATTTTGTGTGTCCTTTTGACTAACATATTCATTTTACTAGATTCAGGTAGGTTGCTGTGTTGGTCTGACGCAGTCGAGATTAGATTAGATATAGATGATATAGATGATATAGAAGGGACCCAGGTGGCGCTGTGGTTAAACCACTGAGCCTAGGGCTTGCTGATCAGAAGGTCGGCGGTTCGAATCCCTGTGACGGGGTGAGCTCCCGTTGCTTGGTCCCAGCTCCTGCCAACCTAGCAGTTCGAAAGCACGTCAAAATGCAAGTAGATAAATAGGAACCGCTACAGCGGGAAGGTAAACAGCATTTCCATGTGCTGCTCTGGTTTGCCAGAAGCAGCTTTGTCATGCTGGCCACATGACCTGGAAGCTGTACGCCGGCTCCCTCGGCCAATAATGCGAGATGAGCGCGCAACCCCAGAGTTGGTCACGACTGGACCTAATAGTCAGGGGTCCCTTTACCCTTTACCTTTAGATGATATAGATATAGATATAGATATAGATGATATAGATATAGATATAGATATAGATATAGATATAGATATAGATTGTCCAGTAGCACCTTAGAGACCAACTAACTTGGTTCTTGGTATAAACTTTTATATGCATGCACACTTCTTCAGATGCTTATACCAAGAACAAACTTAGATGGTCTCTAAGGTGCTACTGGACAATTTTTTATTTTATTTTTATATATTTCAATATTCATTTTACATGCACTTGTGCTTTGGCTGGCGAAGTATATGCAAAATTCAGAGAAGTGCCAATTTCAAGAGATGATTGCATTTCAGTTTGGACACTGTTTCAGTATGAAACAATATGTAAGGTGTATTAAAATGCAGTGTCAGGACCAAACTGAATTTCTCCACCCACCCACCTCTACTCCCCGTTTTTTTTTACTAGAGCCTGTTTTTAACTGCCTCTCCATACTGATCCTCCTAGATAACAACCCCAGTCTGCAGTTTGGAGTGCCCGCAGAGCTGCTGCCAGTTAGAGTCAACATTACTAGGATAGATAATCACTTTCCAATGTTAGCTTGACTTGCAGGATCCGCAGCATTGGTCCCAATGTGGCTGCAGGTGCCAGGCACACTGGATTTCTGTAGTTAAGCCACACACCCACCCAAAAAACCTGGCATAATATTACTTGAGGAATATTGTTAATTGAATACACTCCTAACTGAGTGCGTAATTGGCCTCCCTGTTACACCTCTGCAGACTTCAAAGATATCACAGCTACCACTGGGGAGATGAGATGAGCCCATCAGATACCACTGGGCCTTTTTATAGAATCAATTATCCTGGGATAAAAGACAAATCCATGAGCTCACTTCAACCACTGATTTGTTTACACATTCAAGAGTTGAATCAGAGTTGAACTGTTCTGAAAAAGTCAACAGGAGTTTTAGGTGATGGGCCTGTTGGCTCCCCTCTCCTTCATAGATCAGACTTACAGTCACCCAGGCTTGTAAGTAAGTCAACAAATAGGCTTGGTGTAATTTTCAGTAAATTCATGCAGACTTGCAGCTGCACCAGTCCATGGCAGAGATATAAATCAATCATGAAAACTGATCTATATATTCAGAAAAAATTACATGGTGCAGACCCTCCAAATGTCCCTATTTTCCAGGGACAGTCCTGGATTTACAGAAGCCGTTCCTGTTTCTAATTTGATCCCAGAATGTCCAGCTTTTCCTTAGGAAGTCCCTTTATTTGTTTGAGAAATGTTGGAGGGTTTAGAGTTATGCAACCCCCAAGCCAAGGAGATAAGTTACTATACAACCTTTAGAAGATATCTGAAGGCTGCCCTGTATAGGAAAGTTTTTAAATGTTTACTGTTTTATTATGTTTTTATATCTGTTGGAAGCCACCCATAGAGGCTGGGGCAACCCACTCAGATGGGCAGGGTATAAATAATAAAATCATCATCATCATGGAATAGGACTTCCCTGTTTTCATCAGAGAAATGTTGGAGGGTATTCATGGTGCGGTGTAATTTTCTGGGGTTTTGCAATTTAAGAATAGGCATTTAAGAGCCAGTGTGGTCTAATTTCCAACTAGAATATGGGAGACCAGGGTTCAAATCCCCACTCAGCCAGGACGCTTGCTGACTCACTGCCTCTCATTACAGGTAGGTAGCCATGTTGGTCTGAAGTAGTCGAAACAAAAAATAAAAAAAAATCCTTCCAGTAGCACCTTAGAGACCAACTAAGTTTGTCATAGGTATGAGCTTTTGTGTGCATGCACACTTCTTCAGATACACTGAAACAGAAGTCACCAGACCCTTATGTCATAGCTGCCAAGTTATCCCTTTTTTTAAGGGATTTTCCCTTATGCTGAATAGGCTTCCTCGCGAGAAAAGGGAAAACTTGGCAGCTATGCCCTTATGTATAGTCAGAAGGTGGGGAGGGGTATTGCTCAGAAGGGTGGGGGAATGGGTGATTGGCTGATAGGAGTGATTGCAGTCATTAACAGTCGTTAACAGTCGTCAACAGGTTTACCACTCCTATCAGCCAATCACACATTCCCATTCTGTTTTAGTGTATCAGTGTTTATTTATTTTTTGTTTCACTGCCTCTCAGTCTACCCTACCTCACAGGGTGGTTGTAAGGATAAAATGAGGAGGGGAGATCCATGTACTGTACACTGATTTGAGCTTCTTAGAGGAAGAGGTGGCCTGTAAATGCAAGAAATCAAAACAAAATAAATAGAGGTAGGTAAATAAATAAATAAATAAATAAATAAAGTGTGTATGTTAAATAAAGTGCACACAACTCCATGCCAAAGAGTAGGCTAAACCATAATAGCTAAGATTAGGGAGACTTGGCATACAAATCACAACTCAGTGAACGAATTTTGCAGGGGTTTGTTTGATCCTCAGTGTACAGCATCCTTCTCTTCTGACTCCACTCAGTGTCAGTTTAGTAGAACAATGCCACTGTACAAATGAAAGTCTGAACTCCTCTTAGTGTACAAATGGAAGTCTGAATTCCTCTTAGATTTCCACTATGGAAAGGGGAAATGGCTGAGTGCTGTGTGCGTCACTGTGGTTGAGCTTTCAGTTTTAGATCATGCTGACATTAATAACATGAATGCTTCAGTTACTATGGTAAATTGTCAGAATTAGTTGTTTTTTCATTAGTGTCCTGCCAAGAATTATTCCGAATTCTAACTCAAAGACCCATCACTTCTGCCACAGCTCTTTACGGTCTTTGAAACTAGGCCCGCTTAATGGATAGAGGAGAGAGTTTTGCTGAAAAATGTTTGTTTACCAGGATGCAATAGGTGAACTACCAATTTATTTGTCTAATTTGCAGGAACTGAGAAATCTCAAGAGATGCGCAAGCCGCATTGGAATTCACAGGCTATTTACCACAACTCTCTTCACCATCATCTCGTACCTGGAATAATTTTGTTTTCTGATTTAAACAGCAACGTAGTCACTATGGCATCTCAATTTAAGATAAGATTGGATGGTATTCCTGAAATCAATTACAAGTGTTTTATCCCCCCACCCCACCCCAGCTCAAAACATATTTTGCGCTTCCCTCTCCAATTAAATGTAAATTGGAAAATTAGATTGAGATATCAGAGTATGTATTTTGCAAGAAGCATTAAAACTTCATTAACATGTAGCATGCAGGAAAATCGGAGAAGTCTATGCAACAGTTTAGTGGGACTAGCAGTATTTTAAGCCAATCTAAAACCCATATTAAATGTTCTGCTAGCCGCTGCATGCAGTACACCCTTTCCTACAAGGGTGTATATTTGTCTAGAAAAAGTACATGGGTAGACATGGGATGAAAGTCACGGGAGTGTCAGTTTTGTCTCAGATCTATTTGTTCAGCCCCCTTTCCAACTGGGGACATCTGATAACATAGACTCTTGCATAGTCTTCACACAGCATGAAGAGCTGGCTTCTATACATATGTACTGTATTCATGATACTGTCATAGCTCGGAAGTCAAATGCCTTGTGAGTCAAATGTTTTGGCTCCCAAACGCCACAAACCCAGAAGCGAGTGTTCCGGTTTGTGAACATTCCTTGGAACCTGAATGTCCGATGTGGGTTCCACGGGTTCCGATTGGCTGCAGAAGCCAAATGTTGGTTTCCGAACATTTGGGAAGTCGAATGGACTTCCAGAATGGATTCCGTTCAGCTTCCAAGGTATGACTGTACTGTACAATGGATGACACACAGCTGAATTGAAAACAATTGCTAAAACATTATACTCTTTAAAAAAACAAAAAACCTATTATTATAGACATACAAACAATATATCCCATTCTTAATTTTTATTATTACAATTTTATTTTCCCCCTTCTGTTTTATCCTTACAACAACCCCGTGGGGTAGGCTAAACTGAGAAATAATGAGTGAGGTTCACTGAGTGAACTACATGGCTGAACATGGATTTGATCTGGGGTCTCCAGGATTCTAGACCAGGATTCTAACCACTGCGTCACATTGGATCTTATTAAAATGTCAGCATCCCATGAAAATGAAAGTATCTAAAAGCAGCATAATTTGTCCCAAAGACCTTTGAAAACCTTGAAAAAAGAGCAGTGACTGAGCCAGGCAGACCTCCCTTGGGAGGGCATTCAAGTCTATGGCATCGTAGGAGAAAGGTTTTTCCCAGCTTTGTGTCCTCATCCATCCCACCTCTGATGGTCAGTGGAAACTGTAAGGTGTGTAGTATTTAACAAAGTAATATGAGAGAGAGAGAGAAGGAGCAAGAAACCTTTACTGAAACAAGGGGTCAAACACAACATTTCCCTCTGCTACTTTCCACTTATAGTGGTACCTCAGGTTACGAACTTAATTCATTCCGGAGGTCCGTTCTTAACCCGAAACTGTTCTTTACCTGAGGTGCGCTTTCGCTGCTGCTGTGCCCCCGGCAAACAATTTCCATTCTCATCCTGAGGCAAAGTTCTCAACCCGAGGTACTACTTCCAGGTTAGCAGAGTTTGTAACCCGAAGTGTTTGTAACCCGAAGTTACAAACCCAGAGGTACTACTTCCGGGTTAGCAGAGTTTGTAACCCGAAGTGTTTGTAACCCAAAGCATTTGTAACCTGAGGTACCACTGTACTTGTCTGGCACCCCATTTCTCTTCACTGATTCTGTTTTCTTCTTCTTTTCATGTGTCCTCTTATCCCACAAGAAGGGTGCGCATATTTGTCATTCATGAAAATGCAAGCAGCCAGTGACCCACACAGAATCTCTCTCACACCATTATTATCCTCCTGGAATGATTCTTGGTGGAGTTTGCCAGCTGACAGAACCAAGATTTCATAGTATCAAGTAGTTCAATAGCAGTGCCTAATATAGATGTCAACAGATGGCTTGAGAGGCAATTGTTAACCTATTGGATCTCTCAGTCCTTTTCCTGGCAACATATTTAATTTATTTAATTACCAGAAGGTGTGAAGAAGCTGACAAACGTCTCTGTTGCCCAGACGTGCATGGAAAATAAAATCAGAAGGCACTGGTGTTTTGTTTTGTTTTTTAAAGAAGCTTAATGTCAATATGCAGGGTTAGGCTTTGACATCCAAACTAGCTGCACGTCTTAAAACAATAATACTCATTGATGTTGTGATAACTCCCCAGAATCCTATAGCCAAAATTGCAATAAAGGCATCACATTTAATTGTACTTGGCTATTTTAACAATGCTGTTTATTCAATGCAAGAGGGGAAGAAATGAACAAGCTTGAGATACCTTTATGCAAGGGGTTTATTTCAGGGATTCAATTCAGCAAGGGAATCTCTATATCATCTATCTATCTATCTATCTATCATCTATCTATCATCTATCTTTCTCTCTCTTTTACACACACACACACACACACACACACACACACACACACGTACGATCTTATGCACATTAAGGGTGGTTTCCAACATTTGTGTTATTACAAATGTTTTGTCTGCTCAGTCATATAAGCTTGCCAGATGGAATGGTCACCCTACATATATTGTTCTGGGGCTCTCTAACACCACCCCCTATCCAATTTGGGGGGGCAACCCCAGAGGGGAGGGGGGAAGCCCTATTGTGCAAGTGGAAGCCTATTAGTTGAATCTCATCCTAAATTCTGTTTGAGCTCAGTAGTACTTACATCTGAGTAGACATGTATAGGATCACACTGACAAGCATACCGCATGCAATTGTACCTCAAAAGTACCTGTATTTTGTGGTTATGATGAAGTATAAAAATTGACCTCAACATTAGCTATTTGAGGAGGCAATGGAGGTAGCAAAGTATTCCTCACTACAATGCTTTAGGCACAATCATGCACACTAATGTGCATTCAGTTGTCTTTGCAGTGAGTTTTATACCATTTGTACTCAGACTCTTGTCCAACCTTTGTCATTGTCCTTCAGAGTAACCAGGAAACAATGTAGGTTCCTCATCCAATACATCTTGTCATTCCATGGTGAATCTAGAGCCTTGACGGGACCACCAATTCTGTTCACCCAAAAAATTCCCCAGAGCATTCAGGGGTCCCTTGCATCCCCAAAGTCTCTGGGGCTGGACCATCTTATTGGGTCCATCACGGGGAGGAACTGCCACTGTGAGATTAAACGTCACCAGTGAATGGCCTGACCATGTCGGAAGGGTTATTTCAACCCCCCTCTATTTCCAGATCATTTCTCCCAAGTCCTGGGACAAAGATCAGATCCAGGGTATGCCCTGCTTTATGTGTTTGTTCCAATGACAAAATTGACACAGCCTCATGGTTGCTATGGAGGCCATGATGTCCTAAACTGACCCATTCAAGGACCATTGAGTGACTATCTCTCAGCTCTAGCCTATACTGGTGGACACAACTGTGGACCAGGCGGACACAACTGTATCAGATCAACCCCACCCAACACACCCACCCAGGTCTTGACAATAAATGCCAGGATAAATTCCTCATCCATGATCAAATCATGAATGTGGGTCCTTATTATGAACTGACTTCACACTGAAAGAACATCACCAGGCTGAGCAGAGCAAACCAGGAATCTGAGGAATAGAGAAAGGGCCAGAAGAGGAGGTGGTCTGTAAACATCTGTAAACACCATATCTCCCCCTTCCCATAATGACCATTATAGGTGGATTCCACCGCCCTTCCTCCTGCAGAGTCGCCTCTGGTGCCATATTTCCAATAAACACACCCACTCAATACTCAGCAACCAATCATTCACTCCTACACTTAGCATGCACCCGCCTGTCCTGGCAGGCGTTTGGCTTGCCAGATGCTTAAGCACTTGCTACAGGATTTTATTTTAGTCTCCTGTTTTTGTTTTAGCTTGTGTTTTATTTTGATTTCTGAGCTTTCATTGTAAAATGCATCGGTAATTTGTACTGAGGCAGAGGATATGTACACATACACACGGGAGAGGTTGTCAGAGAAAAAGAAGACATGAACTTGCATTCATGCAACATTCCCCATGCAACCTATACCTTTCCATAAATTCTGAAATTTTAAATTTTGCATTCAGCCATAGATGCACAAGAACACAGATAACTAGAAAACACCTGGATATTATGAACTCTTCCCCTCCATTAACTATGCCTTCCTCAGTGCAACCTCAGCTGTATTGTTGAGAGACAATGCTTTTTTTGTTTTTGTTTTTTTGCCTTTTGAGAGCACTATGAATGTACAGAATGTTCCCCAAGGTGTTGTTATCTTCTAATTTGTTAGTGGGGCAGCTTAAAATAAGGAGCAGCAGGAGCTTAACTGGTAATGGTTAACCAAGATCATTCTCTCACTCCCCAGAGCCATGCCAATTTGTATACCAACACAAAAGTCCCAGTACATGTGAAAGAGACTTTTTTTTTTTGAAAGAGGCATACAATTAGTATCATAGAACTGTAGAGTTGGAAAGGAACCCCGAGGGTCATCTAGTCCAACCCCCTCAATGCAGGAATCTTTTCGCCCAATCTTTTTACACAGCATGGTTCGGAACAGGATAGGGATTGTCGGGTCAGCCGGGGGCAGGAACGATCCACAGGCATAATGCAGGAACGAATCCAGCCTGTCTCTCCCATCAGCGTTCCGCCTGCAGCTCTAGGGAGTCCCGACAGCCCTTCCCGACGATTTATTATGACTCATGTCTTGGAGACACTGAGCACATATTCAGAGTCCAGCAGAAATAAAACGTAGATGGAGCCAGGCTGAGGTTGTGTACTAAAAGCTACTTTATTAAGCGTAAGGTAAAGGTAAAGGGACCCCTGACCATCAGGTCCAGTCGTGACCGACTCTGGGGTTGCGCGTTCATCTTGCATTATTGGCCGAGGGAGCCGGCGTACAGCTTCCAGGTCATGTGGCCAGCATGACAAAGCCGCTTCTGGCAAACCAGAGCAGCACACGGAAACGCCGTTTACCTTCCCGCTGTAGCGGTTCCTATTTGTCTACTTGCATTTTGATGTGCTTTCGAACTGCTAGGTTGGCAGGAGCTGGGACCAAGCAACGGGAGCTCACCCCGTTGCAGGGATTCGAACCACCGACCTTCTGATCAGCAAGCCCTAGGCTCAGTGGTTTAACCACAGCGCCACCTGGGTCCCATGCTTTAAAGGGGCAGAACAAAAGAAAAAATGTCTCCTCTCGCTGAGAGAAGTCCAGAGAAAGAAAAACAAACGGAAACAGAATACAGCAAACATCCGCTCCCGTGATTCCAACAATCTTGGCTAGAATGCATAACACAGGCATGTGACCTGCACAGTGAGAGGAATAGAAGCCCAACAGGGATTGTGTGTGTTTTTCCATGGTGGTGGATTGTTTAAAATGCAAATGCCAAATTATTATCTTGGCTAAGTTTGACCCAGCGTTGATTCTTAAATTTGGGTTTTACGTCAAGGCTCATTCTTGGACCATTACCATTTCTATTATTATTATTATTATTATTATTATTATTATTATTATTATTATTATTATTTGGGGGGTGTATGCCAGTATGATGATGGTGCCACTTTTTACACAAGAAGTCTCAAAGCGACTTGGCAGTAAATTAGCATCTCTACCCCACTAGCATCTCGGGGAAAAAACCATGTCTCAATATGGGAGATAGTACACCCTTGAGGAAAAGTTATGCCACACAATGGAATAAGTAAAAAAAAATAACCTATAAACAATAAAGTCAACTCAGACATGAATTTGGTCTGGGTATGGGAGTTACCACCACAAACCCTACTGCTCAGAATTATTATTATTTTTAAGCAATGCAGTTTTGCTGGAAACGTGGTGGGGTTTGGGGGGGGGCTGCAATCCTTGGCTGCACACTTACCTGAGCGTAGTTCTTCTGAGAACATTTGCATCCGAGGAGGCATCTATAGGATGGTGCTGTTAGGCTGTAATTCCTTGAAAGTAACTGCTACTGATCTCGATGGAACTCACTTCTCAGTAGAGACACATATGGGATTGCAGGTTAGTGAGTTTGGGGGAAACTGGAATTTGGGGCTTCCCCTATCTCCTCAGTGTATCAATAGCAAAGCGAATTTTCAGACTCAGCAGTGAGACTACACATTGGTGGCTTCAGGCGGAAAAAGGAGAATGGCTCTCAAATGCAGCAGGGCTGGCTGACCACAATTTGATGTCCATTACTGTCAGGTAATCTTAATTAAGTACAGTTTTGACAACATAAAATCATAGAATTGTATAGTTGGAAGGGACCTCAAGGTTCATCTAGTCCAACCCTGTGCAAAGCAAGTAACACCATTCCAGGTTGCCCAAAGCCAAAGTACATATCGAAGTTTGTTTGCATTTTCCTCATCTTTCCTCTGTGGTTTCATTCTTTACTTTCTGTATTAAATTGCGATGATTTCTCCCCCACCCTCTACATGATTAAACAGCTGGTTTCACCACAGAGGTGACTTCATGTCAGGGGTGGATGAAGTGATCCTTTTATATCAATTAGTAATTACTGTAAAGTGCTTTGGGGTGAGAGGTACTATATAAATGCCACAAAGGATTAAGATTTCAAGGGATGAATAAGCAGCAGGAACACACAAACTCATAAGTGGCATAGATCCTATTTTTATGCAAATTGCCCTGGCGATAAAGAATGAGGAAAGGGTCAGGGAAATAGAGGAATAGATTATTTGGAGAATAGTCATTTTTCTTCCCAGTTTCCGAAAGACATCAGAGCGCCTTTAAGCCTACAGCTCCCTCAGCTGAGCACCAGCTAGCTTCACATCAGTAATAGTCCTGTGTACAATAACATTCCAGGTTCTTTGACCCTGTTGACTAATTAATCCATGCTTCTGCATAATAGTATATTCAAAACTGTTCACACTCATGCCAAAATAATCAGAAGTCTGTGCCAAGAAGGCTCAAATGCTGCAATGAAAGCAAAATATGCACAGTGATAATATTCGTGTGATGTTTTGTTTTAGCTAAACTTGCTCAATTAACATGTTTTCATCTGAAGCTGTTATGTGAGTATTTGTAAAACCTGGTGAGATGTTACTGTATTTGTCTTTTGGGGAGCGGGATAAAAGAAGGTGGTGTAAGGGAACATAATTCAAAAGAGAGAGGGGGAGGGAGG
This sequence comes from Zootoca vivipara, assembly GCF_965207765.1. Taxonomy (NCBI): domain Eukaryota; kingdom Metazoa; phylum Chordata; class Lepidosauria; order Squamata; family Lacertidae; genus Zootoca; species Zootoca vivipara. The sequence continues at coordinate 71,151,401 of NC_142582.1, read as the reverse complement.
AGGGGAGGGGAGAGGTGTAGCCATGGGCAAACACACATCTTAAAAATGAAGATTTTCAATAAGTCTACATGAACATTTTCAATCACTTCCTCATCATAATGAGGACTAGAAACTTCATTTAAATGTATCAGGTGTCATATTTTGAGTAATTTTTGCAGAGCTGCAGAACATAAACAATGTTGGCTGTGTGTGAGAAGAAGAAGTCTTTTTACAGAGCAAAGTCGACTAATCTGAGATGGGGGCAAGCTCTCTCCCTGCTGCTTACAGCAAAATAAAATTTTGCGATTGACAAATGTCCCAGGAAGCTTGACAACAATGGTTGGCAGTGAGAATAGTCGTTTCAAACTAGAAACCAAATTCATGTTCTTTTCATCTCAATGCAAAAAATGACCCCCTGCCAGTGTATCTGTACAATTCCTAGATCATTAGCTTGTCTTCCTATGTGCTCACATTTCTTCTTGTTCAGCCATTCTTTGAACATCCAACTTATCCCAATTTTGCAATGCAATTCTCCAGTCAAGTACAGAATGTATATACAGCGGTACCTCGCTTTTTGAACGTAATCCTTTGCAGAAGACCATTCGAGTTCCGAAGTGTTCGAAAACCAAAAACTCAATATGGAAGCCTCAATACCAAAAACTCAATACCGAAAACTCAATACGGAAGCCACATGGCATGTTCGACTTCTGAGGCATGTTCGAAAACCGAAGCATTTACAGGGTTCAAAAACCGAAATGTTTGAAAATGGAAACGTTAAAAAACCAAGGTACCACTGTAACAGGTAAAGGCACATATTAGTGAAAGTAACATGCAAAAACGTATTTCAGTGGGATCAATTGCCTGGGAAGCAGGGAGTGTATGTTTTGCAAAACTGCATACAGAATGTATATATTAGAAGAAAGTTAAAATAAAATGTGGATGAATTTTTATGAGGACATAATCATCACAAACTTATGAGTGGAAATGTGGACAACTGAATCTAAGATTGGGAAGATGAGAAACAACAAAACCGAAATGGACATATTCGTCAATCTGCCACGCTAGCCGAAACCCCTGAACAGCCCTGCCCTGCCAATCTGTATATGATAGAAGCTGCAAAAGGAAGGCTTCCATAGCAAAGACCTTTGCACTGCTGTCAATTAATTGGGGCTAGAAGGAGCTATGGTTAGGTCCATCTTCTCAATTGCCAGATCTGCAGAACTTCCCCCATCCCCACTCTCATTTCAGGATGAACTTTTGAAATATTGAAAGTCCAGCCCAGTCCTGCTATAGCATAGGCTACACCAGAGGGCAAATGCAATCACCACTTCACAATATGAATAATGCTGTGGGGAAGTATGAGCAGAAATATGCAGAATGGAGGGGATGGGAAACCAATGTTATCACTTAGATTCGCCGGGGGGGCGGCAGGTTTCTCCAAAGTAATTATATCAGTAGAATTATCAAGAAAGAAGCTTGAGGTACATTGTGGTCATTGAGTGAATGCTTATTGAGCATTCTCTTTCATGTATTTGAAGAAGGTTAGATGATATAGCATCATGCAAGCATCATTCCACACTTCCCAGTACATTTCTCCATCACTTGATAGTCCGGTTTTGGGGGAAGCGGGTTTGTTGAACAAAAGCTCCAAATCAACTTGAACGGTTGAATTATGCAACCTGAATTTGGCAGCACATGGCTGAATCCCACCCGAAAAGAGTGACAGTCTAGGAGCACCCTGTGTTTTTTTTTTATTCATAGTGTAACTTCTTTTTCAGTTATGTAGACTGAAGAGCATCAGTGCACTGTGCATTGAAAGGCACTTCAAAGGTCAATTGTCATGATTTAAGAAAACAAATAAATCTATAAGCAGAACCAAATGATTTGAATTCTGGATGAAGGGAGAAGAAGTCCTGAATAAATCCAAGTCCAAAACAAATCTTCATTGCATTTTTGCAAACTGATGTTGTGGCTGCATCTTCTTCTGTCTGAGTTGCAAACGTTTGAAAATGATGTATTAAAAATTCAATCATAAAGCTCCACCAAGTGGAAATTCCTAAAACTGCACCCGGAAAGTTGTGCTCCATGTCAAGATTCCAGGTAATGCAAATAAAAGACAAACACAAGTCTGCTCTTCTTAGCTATGATGGTATCTCAGCATACAGCAATTCTTGGCCTTCTTTCCAGCCCAACATCTCTATGATACGCATTGCAAGTAAAATTACTGATTTGGGAGACAGAAGTTACAACAACAACGAAATCATAGATGAAAATGCACTCTGCTAAAAGACTCCATTCCCAAACCTGTAAAATAAAACCTCATTTGAAAAAGGATCCCTTTACTCTCCTTGACATAAATGGGGAAGTGTGTGTAGACACTAATTTACCGCCTGAATGAAACCATCCTTCTGACTTCTTGGAAATGCCATGCACAGCCATTTAATTTCTTTTCTTAACAGGCAACTTTGGTTATATATACAGAATTAACAGGCATTACTCTTCTAGGTGGCACCAGCTTCTAGAACAAATTCAGTTTGCTAAATGGTTTGCTCTTTCTCCCTCATGAAATATTCATCACCTGTGTAGTTTTAACAACCTGATAAAAACTGTTAAAAGCATAGCTGTGCTATGCTAGCAGGTAGGGCCATTTTTAATGAAACCATGGCTGCCATAAATAAAACATGACTGGCTCATGCAGTATTAAGGCTTTACCTCGCCCTCCATCAAATGTTGAGTTTGGGTTTGGGGCCTGCAAAAGTTGCAAGGATATTTTGTATTCATTTTCAAAAGGCTATTTCCGCCACCGCAGAGCTAATATGTACTCCTTTTATTTCAGGAAGGAGCTTGGTGGGGCAGCGTACATTGTTCAGCCTGCTGTTCTAGCCTCACAAAAGCTTGGTGGTGTAGGTTGCATCAAGAGAGAGTAATGGCCCAAGATAATGTACTGAGCTTCATAGCTGAGTGAGGATTTGAATCCAGGACACCCCAGGTCTCTTCTAGCAATACACTAGGTGTCACGGAGCTGACAGGAAGTGCAGGTCCTTCACAGGTCAGAGAGGGAGAAGCGAGGCTGATGTGCTGTTAATTTCTTTACTAAGGAAAGGAAAAAATACAAGGAAACTCATCAAGGCAAACCCCTCTAATGAAGAAGTTGCTCAAACTGGTGTGCAGTCAGGGCCATCTCAAGCAGGTCGGGCGGCGCTGAGGCGCGGAGATCGCTCCGGTGCCCCCGACCTCGCAGCATGGCTTCCACGCGGCTTCGTCGCGCAGCACCCCCCCTGCCGATCCGGCGCCCTGCGCCACCGGGACTGCACCTAGAGCCGGGTCTGTGTGCAGCTCCTCCTTCACTCTCTAGCCCAGATATCCCCAGACTTCGGCCCTCCTGATGTTTTCGACTACAATTCCCATCATCCCTGATCACTGGTCCTCTTAGCTAGGAATCATGGGAGTTGTAGGCCAAAACATCTAGAGGGCCGCATTTGGGGGATGCCTGCAGTCTAGCCCTCTGAGTCAGAGCTCCTTCCCTGTAATCTTCTGCTACAATGATCCACAAGAGCCTCTCTGTGCCTGTCTGGTTCATTGCTTGGCAACATGTAACATCCTTTGCGTTCTAGGAGTAAGTGGGGCCAGAGAGCCATCAGCAGAAGAAGCTGTTGCAATGGAGAACTGGAAACCTCATCACCCCGCGCCAGGCCATCTGCCTGCTTCTGCCTCTTTGTGATCCCTCAAGTTTCCTGCTTCTAGTACCTTCCAGCTTGTCCCCTCCTCTGAGGTGTGGCCAGTATCTGGACCCACCAGGATCTGGGTTCAAAGTCTTCTTCTTCCATGTCTTCCCTCCAGGGTTCTTGGGTGGGTGGCCTCCACTATTATTCCTCATCCAGCCTGTCCCTGGAAATGGACCAGCAGCATTGTGTGTGTTTGTGTGTGTGTGTTGATTGCTAAAAGGATACAGTCCTCCACAAGAATTCAAATACCTCAGGGTTCCCTTCCTTCTGTAAACACTCAAAGCCCCATACCAAGACCTTGCATCAAATTTGTACCTGTGTGCCCAGCAAAGCTTCTCTTTTCCCACTCAGCAGTATGTTCCAGATTCAAGTTGACTATTTTTGATAACTACGGTTGGGGCTCCTATGAACTAACCAGGCAATATTGACGACCGTCTGCCTCTTTTTGTGAGAAGTTTGAATACTGCAAAATAGTTCATGAATCCTAACTTGTGTAAGTAGTAGCTTGTGGCCCTCCAGCTGCTGTTGAACTCCAAGTCCCATCCGTCCTAGCCAACATGGCAAATGGTCACAGATGATGGGAACTGTAGTCCAACAATAATCTCTCAAAAGCCACAGACTCCATCCCTGCCCTATGCTATAATAACCACGTAAAATAGACATGTGCAGAAGTTTACAATGGCTATTTCAGCCCCTACCTCTTCCCCAATAGCACATTGTTATGTATTTGGATGCCCTTGAATATTGTGAGTGGGCAATCCAGGGTGGCTGGGGACTTTACCAAGAAGAAAAAGCAACAATAATATACATTGAGAACTGGAAAACTCTGTCCATCCCCTTCCTACAAACACATTTAAAAGACTGTAGAATGTTAATCAGCCAAAGGCCTGGTTGAAGAGGAAACTAATGTGTGAAGTGCAGTTTTTTTGAGTCTGTTAAAGGTAGTCCCTTTCTCCTTCTCATCAACAGGTGATCATCACTACTAGAAAGGAAATATTTACAGGAGTATGAGAAATATGCATGAGAACATTTCTGGTTTGGAATCTAAGTACTTCCCTCGGGTTTGCACTTAAATCCAAACAGCATTGGATTCAGCCAAAATCTATTTTAAAGAATGTGGTATTTCTTCACGAAGTGTTTAGTATCACAGTATGAAAAATCTTAAATTCCTGGTTCTCAAGGAACATCCAGATGTAATTATTTGTGCCAAAGCATCTGCATGCAGTTCATTCTTATTTGATGTTGACCTGGTTGTAAGTACACCCATCCCAAGAATTTATTTCATGGTGTGGCATTTCATTAGATTAATCGCTTGGGCTCTTTTACAGATAATAACTACCATCGTCAATTTTCTTTTGACCTAAATTTTCACTGAGATTAAAAGTAGCCTCCTGTCGGATAATTACACATTCCTTTCTATCTGGAAAAATAAAAGGCTTTGCTTCTCTGATCTCAAACACAGCTTCAGAATCAGAGACTAACAATCTAATGGGCCCTTTTGGAGCTTTAGTACAGAAGAGGTAGTACCAGAGCCAAATATTATACATCATATTTTAGTAACATAATCTCTGGAGTGGAAGGCAAATAGAATTTGGTTTATTTCCAATGATGCACTCAAAATAATTTGCAAAGAGCAAAAATGTCAGACTGAATGATCAAAATATTAATTGTGGTTCTGTATAGTGGGGCATTTTTCACATTCATCTGGAGCAATTTTGCTTCCCTAAACCACCTGCTGGAAAGATCTTGGAAGCATTGCTCATTATTCAATGCCAAACAGTTTACATTTCATTTAGATATTCATAGGATACCATGTTCAGGTTGGGCAGCCAGACAATGAATATACAGAAATGTCCACCACTTTTAGTTTTTCATATTTTAAATAAAAATTATCACTTAAACGTTTAGGTTTCTTTGTAGCCATGTTAATCTGCTGTACATAAAAACGCACAGTTTTGCAGATTATAGATAAATAAATTTTTGATAGCAAGAGCTTTTGTGAGCTAGAGGGCAAACGTTGTCTGATCTATGTAGCAATCTAGGAAGTCCTAGATTTGGGCTCCTTCGAGAGGCAAGGAAAAAAAGACATACATTTTGCAGGATTAATACATCGTCCGGCCAGTGACAAACACAGTGCAAGGGATAAATCCTGTATGGAGCCGGGATTAATTCAAGATGCAATCACTGTGGAACATTTCTCATTCCCAAGGTGGTCTGAGGATGGAGGATTTGCTACATTCCTCATCCGGTTCACACAATATGCCACACAACTGTATTTGCTTGTCAAGTTATGAATCCAATCTTGTAAATATGGCGGAAAGGTAAAATAAAAGATACATAGAAATGCCATAATGACATTGCGAAGTATCTTGTAATCACACTAACAGCTGGATGTTAAAAAAGTTCCGTGAAGGGATTTAAAAGCTGCTTACTTAAATTGTACACATCACTTAAGATGGGAAATGCAAGTTTTCCTTTCTTACCTGACCACTTTGACAGCACAGAATTATATCCATTTACCTGGAACTCAAATATTGCCCTACTTCTGGATGTTTTGGTGAACTCTGAATGCTTTTACTTCTTAATATTCAAGAAATTCCAGTCAACTGGTCCTGGTGCAGGTATTCTGCAAACACGGCCAGGCGAGATCAGACCAGCCTTTTCTAAGTTTATTAAAAAGACAAATTCTTCCAGAGGGCACTCACAATCAAAAGTATCCCGATCCCCAACCGATAATGTTTTCTTGCTCTGATAGCTTTTCTCAACGATGTTTAAAGTGTTACCTCTTCCCTTGTGGGTGTTGTTGTTTCCTTTGGCTTAATTTTTCACCTTCACATTCCATGCTATTAATGAAGAATTAACAGCATGATCATTACCCTTTCACCTAGAAAAACACTGGTGTGTCCACCACAAAACTGTCTGTCAGTGACAGACTGTTTTGGCCTGTATAATTGATACCATTTTGAAACAGGATACTGCTATGCTCTCTTCACAGGCTGCCATTCTCACGTACAGAAACTGTACTCTGCAACCTACTGCCCTGAAAAAGTCAGGTTAAATGGGGCTACTCTAAAGTAAATATTGGGGGGGGGGGTTAAGCACTGCACCAAAACAATGAAAGTGAATGGTTTCCTGTATTGTTTTAAAAGGCATCCCTTACATACATAATTTAATGTTCGAACTACAATATTTTAAGTTATTTTGACATGACAAAATAGCACCCCCACACACCCACAGACACCCCCTTTTTTCCAAGACTGCATTTAAATCTTAGCAGCTACTAAGCAAGATTCTGGAATGATTCAAATGTCATTTTTATATTTAAAAAATGTCATGTTGAATAATGAAAATCATACTATTTCCCCCAACATTAGGCCAAAAAGCATGCAATAGACTTTTTTAAAAAGTTCATTTTAAATCTTTACAGTAGCTTTCGGGCACTGGACTACAATTTTCTTCAGTTTTTTGGCACTCTTGCTGGCTTGTTGAGCTGACCACCATTCAAATGCTATGCTGGTAAATTAATCCAAGCTCTGGGGCCTGTTTTATGCATCTGCCAGGCCGCTGGTGAACTGAGGTGTTACAGGCACCATTGTGATGGACTAAGGGAATGCTAAGGTCTGTTGCTTTACATCATCAATCTGAGACCTGAAGGGAACTTTCCCCGAAGGCTTCCTCCAAATGCATTCCTGAAGGGTAGTGATTGGTGACCAGAAAGGCTGAGAAAGAGGACAGTAGTCATTTAACTAGCAGTGCACAAAGATCTACTGCCCTTTTGAGAAACTTGTATCATTTTCGATAGCTAAGAATCATCATTACAACCTTCCGTTTGCCTAAAATTATTCATAGGCCATTATCCTCTTCAGAGGATGCTAACCAAGAAGAATCCCACATGGGTTGCTAGAATGGAGCTGCAGATGGCATCGTAGGGCAGCCAGCCATTCATTCTTCCCTCGCTGGCTAACTGCAATTGAATGAGCCTCCAAATCTATCTGCGTCTCTGTGGCAGCTCCTGGCAGCTCTTTTTAGCCCGTCTATGTGCAGCATGTTTTTTCTTTATTAAAGATTCGACGTGATTCAAGAGAGTACCTCCATTCTCTCCAGAATGCTCGCTTTCTGTGCGATGTAATTTCAAGGTGATTTGTTTCGTATATGCCAATAAAGGTATTGTGATTGTAAAGATTTGTTTCGAATGGTTCTTTAGTCACCAGAAGGCTGGCCAAAGGGGTTCAGGAAATGATGCAATTGCTGCTGCTGCACTGCTGGAGAGAAAGGAAAATTCATTGGTGGGAGTGGGCTTATGCTGCCAGGAGTCTCAGTGGTGCAGCTAAGGCACAGGTCCTGTGCAGGCCAACCCCCCCCCCAAATGACCGCAAAGGTGCCACAGAGGCACCATGGCAATAATAAGTAGCAACAGCATAGGAGGAATTGAGGGCTGCATTGGCATCTAAGCTCCAGCTGCCCGCCAGAGAGAGAGTGACAATGTCAGTTTCACAGGTGTTTTAAAGTCCATTTTGTCCCATCAATCTGTGGAGCTCCTTAATTTTAAAAAAATGTATTAAAAATCATATATAAATATTTATTTCATCACAAAATATGTATTCAAGCGCAAATTTTGTCTCAAAGTGCAGATTTCTAGATGCATATTATTGAAATAAGTGTGTGGTGGTGGAGTTATGCATCTGAGTACTTTTCTGAGCTGACAACTATATTGCAAAACTCAGAGAAATCTGAAACCCAAAGGATAATTAAAGTATGTTCTGATCTGTGCGTTTAATCCAGGATCTGAAAAAAAGTTCTCTTTAAAATGCAGGCAGAACAAACAAACAAAAACTTCCTCCGTCCCTTAAAAGAGATCACCTGAAATCAAAATTTGCACACAAAAGACAAAGAACCAGGTGGAAAGAACACTGGACAGGTATTACATTCAGCCTGAGAGGCAGCATGGATAACGGTTGCTGGGGAACCGTTCTCTCTTGTTGCCCTCATGGGCTGTGTGTCCATGAGGCCTCTGGAAAACAGGACGTTGACATTCTGATCCAGCGGGGCTCTTCTGTGTTCTTTTTCTTACTCTGGAATCCTAGAGCCATAAGTAAAATTAATTTTATGCATAACATTCTTTTTTTGGGGGGGGGGGATTCAGTACCATCAATGCTAATGCTTTAGAAGAAGATCAGGCTGCAGAAAACACATTTTGCTTTATTGTTTTCTCAAACAGAACACAAGAGGGCATACTTCTCTACAACCTGAATTTGTGTGTAAGCGAAGCGCCAAAGCTTTTCTTGCTCCATCCAAAGTGGGCAAACTTGGGCAGTCAGGAAAGTTCTGTGGCTCAGCCTGACTCCCGATATTTTGCATAATTAAATAATCACACACACATTAAAATGTCTGCAGTCTCAGTCTGTGGCAAGCATCTGTTTGGGGTGAAACGAGTATCAGGAGGTAGTGGGAAGCAGGAACATGAGAAGAGACCAAATAACTATATAGTCCACCATCTTCTTCAGATGCCTATGGGGACGCTCCCAAGCAGGGCAGGAGAGCAAAAGCCCCCTCCCCACTTGCGATGTACATAAAATGGTATTTGAAGGCATACTGCCTCTGTCACTGGATGTAGTACAGTACATAAATATATTGACTAATAGTCATTGGTAGCTTTATATTCCACAAATTTGTCTTAACCCCTTGTAAAGCCACCCAGGAAATATCTAGTTACAGGTAGGTAGCCGTGTTGGTCTGAGTTGAAACAAAATATCTGTTATTAAAAACTGTGTCATCTTTAGACTTTCTGGTCAAGAAAACAACCCAAACTGTTTAGTGTAATTAAAGGCCAATTCAGCAGGGTTTGTTGGTTTCTTGATTGGTTTGTAGTAGCAGAGTTATTACCGGTAGAAAGATTCAATTTTCATGAAATAAAGTGCTTGTTAAAAACACCTGAATAAAAGTTAAACGATAGCTTGGGAAAGCACTTTTGTTTATATTTATTTATTAAGATACCTTTAAGGTGGCTTACATACAATCTGTAAAACAATGATAAAATACAATTAAAATGTGATACCAATCCAATTAAAACATATCAGGATATAAATATAAAAGCCAGCAAATAATCCACTCAGTCCATTCAAATTTAAAACTGTAGGTTATCACAATAAAGACTAGGAGATAAATACAAAAAGCCATGAGTCATCAGAGAATGAAATAAAGCCATGCTTAGAACAGATGCATCAAAATCAGTGGGCTTTACTATCAATTGCACCTCTGGATCTATTCTGAGTAAAACTTAGTTGCAAGCGATAGTACAGTAAATGTCATGAAAACTAAAACATAATCAATAAAAAGTAATTTAACTAAAACTCTGTAGCTGACCCTTCAAATGGCAGATTTTCCATCATACCAGACCAGTTTCTTATTTTAATTTGTAGCTAACTATTCATCAAGCTTCTCCAATATTGGCTTCTATGTTTACCTTATAACATTTGGCTTGTGCTATTAAAAAGTTGGCTACTCTTTTCATGATCTTAATATCCTTGTTAAAAAGCAGGAAATCTGTCTTTTGACACATTTGCAACTGGGCACCATTTTTTAACAATCATTTTTATGGAATAAATCATTAAAATTCCTGTGGACCTGAAAATAGGAATGCTTTCACAAAACTGTTTTCCCAGATAAAGACAAAAAAGCCACTCTAAAATAACTCTTCTGCTTCAAAAATGCTTAGCTGTACATGGCTGACAGAATGAGAACCAAAATGTTAGGTTTCTATTCCTCTCACTGTGCAGGTCACATGCCTGTGTTATGCATTCCAGCAAAGATTGCTGGAATCACAGGAGTGGATGTTTGCTGTATTCTGTTTCCATTTGTTTCCTTCTTCTTTGGACTTCTCTCAGTGAGAGGAGACTTTTTTTCTTGTTGTTGTTCTGCCTTACGCTTAATAAAGTAGCTTTTAGTACACAACCTCAACCTGGCTCTGTCTGCGTTTTATCTCTGCTGGACTCTGAATATGTGCTCAGTGTCTCCAAGACATGAGTCGTAATACCATATTTTTCACTTCATAAGACCATAGCTGTCAAGTTCTCCCTTTTTTTTAAAGGGAAATTCCCTTATGCTGAATAGGCTTCCTTGCGAGAAAAGGGAAAACTTGACAGCTATGCATAAGACTAGGCACCCCCAAACTTCGGCCCTCAGATGTTTTGGACTACAATTCCCATCATCACTGACCACTGGTCCTCTTAGCTAGGGATCATGGGAGTTGTAGGCCAAAAGATCTGGAGGGACCCAGTTTGGGGATGCCTGCATAAGACGCACGTTTCCCCTGCTAAAAAGGAAGGGGAAATGTCTGTGCGTCTTATGGAGCACAGATCCCTCGGCTGCCGCTGCAGTCGCAAGCAGAGGGATGCCTCTGCCACCAGAGCCATGGCTCCTGGTGGCGGAGGAGGAATGAGAAGCCCGAAAGCAGCCCTTTCAGGCTCCTCCTTCGCAGCCGCCAACATCGGCAAAGGGGCGGGGGAGGAACGAGCACCCCAAAAGCAGCCCTTTCTGGCCACTTGTCCCTCTGCTGCCTCTGCTGCTTGCAAGAGCCGGCATAGGAGGCGCGGTTGGGAGAGGCACGGTGCAGCCGCGCCTCCTGTGCCTGCCCCAGCGAGAGGCGGCAGTGGGACCAGCAGCTCCCTCTCTGCTTGCTTGCCTGCGAGCTAGGAGCTTTTCAGCCGAAAAGCAAAAGCCACTTACAAGCAAAGTGGGAGCCGCACACAGCTTGTAAGCGGCTCTCACTCGGCTTGCTTTTCAGCGAGCCGGGAGGAGGGACGGATGGGAGCCCCGTCCGTCCCTCCTCCCAGCTCGCTGAAAAGCGAGAGCCGCTTACACGCTCTGCACGGCCCTCACTAGCAGCCTCCCCTTTCCCCTGAAGCCCTAGGAAGGTTTGGGAGTGGTGGGCAGGCTATTTGCCGTTGCCCCACGTCCAGAATATTTTTTTCTTGTTTTCCTGCTCTAAAAAACTAGGTGCGTCTTATGGAGCGAAAATTTGTCAGGAAGGGCTGTCGGAACTCCCTAGAGCTGCATGCTGAATGCTGATGGGAGAGATGGGATGGATTCGTTCCTGCATTATGCCTGTGGATCGTTCCTGCCCCCAGCTGCACAGCCATATTTATTTCCTCTGTTTCTTCCATCTTTTAAACAAATGTAGTTTCTGAGGCTGCAAGCTACAGGAGAGGAATGAAGGGTTGGGGAAAGGAGGAGGAAGAGGAGGGGACAGCTTAACCTTTCCCCATTCTGACATTTTCCCACACAAAAACTTTCCTTTCGGAAACATTTTGCCCTGTGTGAAGAAAGATCTTGGTGCTCATTATATGGAATGATTTAAGCAGAAAAATAACAGGAAGGTAAAGAGTTAAACAGCCTCTCCTCCATTGAGACTTGTAGGCTACTTTTATTTATTTATTTTAAAGAAAAGGAAGAAAATAAAAGAAAAAAAGTTGCAACTGGTTACATGTAAGGTGTACTTTTGCCTGAAGATGGTTTGATAAGAAGAAGGAAGCGACAATAGGTGCTAAATGATTTTGACTTTACATTGCTACTGGCTCCTGTCAGAGCAAAAGCTCAGAGCAGGGATCCCCAAACTAAGGCCTGGGGGTCGGATGCGGCCCAATCACCTTCTAAATCCGGCCCGCGGACGGTCTGGGAATCAGCATGTTTTTACATGAGTAGAATGTGCCCTTTTATTTAAAATGCATCTCTGGGTTATTTGTGGGGCATAGGAATTCATTCATTTTTTTTTTCAAAATATAGTCCATCCGCCCCCCATAAGGTCTGAGGGACAGTGGACCGGCCCCCTGCTGAAAAAGTTTGCTGACCCCTAGCTAAGAGGGTTAGCCTAGTTAGCAGGAATCTTGGTTGTCAGGATAGAGTCAAGTCAAAGCAAAAATAGACCAAGCATATTTGCTACGTCACATCTAAACTATACTGCAATATATTATAGAATAGCATAATATAATATACTATTCCATTATAGTATGATTATAGTTTACAGTATATGAGATTGCCAGTCCAGCAGCCTCAGATACTAGTGCACCTGCCAGTACCTCCAATAGTGCCCACGAAAAAACCCCAAAAATATTCCCTTCAAAAATCTGCAATGCATAACATTAAACAACATGCCCACACCATTTAATATTCCTGTCACTTTTTCCAGTCTCTTAAATGTGGCAGCCGTTTTGTGTGATGCCACACCCCCACAACTCCCTCCCCACTTTTTTGCCACACACTCTATGGCATCCAACCTCAAAGCAGCCATTTTGCAACCAACACCCATGGAGAACGTGTCCAGAAAGGTTAATGACCCCAGTAGGTGTGCCTTTTTTAAAAGGAAAAAGAAAACAGGCTTGGCAAAAAAAAAAAATCAAGCGGCTGTAATAATTAGCTTTTATTTAGTCTTTTTCTATATTTAAAATGTAGACTATATGTAGTAAAGCACAAAGCTGTTTATCACTCTTTCCATTTCTCTTGTGTGTGTTTTTCCTTTTCCTTTCAGTTGTGCAGAAAAGCTTTGTTTTACCTGCTTTGTCCTGCTTATTTCCAACATCAAATGTTCTTGCATTTGTTTACTCCCAAGTGACTAGCCTGTATGTTTTATGGTGCTGTAAGTCGAAGCTTAGCAGTCCCTGTGAAATCTATGGCAGGGCAAGTGAACTTGCAGGCATCCTGGCTTCACATATAAATCTCTTCGGAAATAAGGAAAAGAAAATACAAAGAGACAAAAGCCGAGAATTACATCTAAAGAGGACACAAATATTCCTTTACGACGTTTGGCTGCTGATAAGGGTCAAGCAGGAGGAAATCCGCTCCTAGTTGATACTCCAAGAGAGGCATGTTTTCAAGGCAAGCAAATGGCAACTGTCAGAGAGGAATAATTTAGTAGCCCATGACTTATTTCAAATGTGGGTGCCTTGTGGAATTTTCTAGGGCAGCTTCGTGATCACAGAACTGCTTACTCACTGCTTACATATTATACTTAGATTTACCTCACCATGATCACAATGAAACTCAGTCCTAGGCTTTAGAATGGCTGAGCTTGTTTTCCTGACTGGGGATTCCTGTCAACAGTTTATGAGGCAGACATTTCCCCAGTGGTGCTTCAACACACACTGGGCTCTGTGTATGGAACCTCAAATAACTTATCCAAGCTTAGGGACCAGTCTTCATTCCCCACAGATGAAGAAGATCCTTGGTCAACTTCCATCCCAAAGCTCATGAAGTGGGTCCAAGTACAGTAAATACTAACCTACAGACAGGAGACATGGCAAAAGAGAACTGGGCAACATTGATGGGCCGTTCGTGTTGGGCAGCTTCCATTCTTAAGGCTGCAATCCTATTGCAAAGATTTTTTTTTCTCAACAAAGAAAATCTTTAATAAAAATATATTTTTATACAAAAAAGATGTTTTCTCTCCAACCTGCTTCTCTCACAAAGACCCAAAATGCCTTACCATTAATAATGCAATTAAATGCTTCTACTGTAAATGAAGCTCTAGATATCTGTTGCTAGCCTTGGCTACTTGTATTTTCAGCAAAGTGCTCCCTTTGTGCTAAGCTCTTCCTCACTTGTGCCTTCACACTTCTGGGAATAAGGGGCAGAGTGATGTAACCTCATGTCCTGTGTAAAATAAATAAATAAATAATAATAATAATATATTATTTATACCCTGCCCATCTGGCTGGGTTTCCCCAGCCACTCTGGGCGGCTTCCAACAGAAAAATAAAATAAAATAATCGATTAAACATTAAAAGCCTCCCTAAACAGGGCTGCCTGTTATATGAGTAGGATTCCCTTGTTGAGGCCACATTCCCTTGTGGTGGGTAACCTTATGGGGACCACATGTCCATGTTGGAGCCAGTGGAAAAAGGAGGTGGAGCAATTGATGTAACTCTTACTTTTGTCCAGTACCGTAAGCTACATTCTGGCCATGCAAAAGGCAGAGATTTCTACACACCCATACACATCTCCCCATCCTCCATCCAGGCAAGCAGCAGCATGACCAACTGTGCAGGGACATATTCCAGCCAGGCAGAAGCACTCAAGAAGGGTGCAGAGGCAGAGCAGGGCTGGTGAAGGACACGGAAAGCCCTGAGGGCCAGATAGAAATGCCTATGGGGCCACATTTGCCTCTGGGACATGAGGTTCCCTACCCCTGGTTTTATTTTTGTGTTCAGCATTTGCAACAATTTCCTTACACCACAACTTTTGCAGGCATAGCTTTGCGCTAGTGGGAGCAAGCCCTGAGTGAGCATTGGATTCCATCTAGTTCTGATCCTTTGTTACCAAATCTTCAGCTCTACCTATTTTGCTGGCAGCACTCCACCAACCTAAGAGTTTTGCCCAACGGTAGCGTACTCCGGGCAAAGATTTTGCTCCCCTGGTCCGAGGGTATCAAGATCCTTTCCCAACCTGAAGACGTAGCCTAATGATAAGATTGCTCTTATCAGGGGCAATGCAAAAGCCTGGCTCTGCCACAGATTTCCTGCTTCCCTTTGGGTAATAACCTGCTTCGATGGTGCTTTAAGAGCAGGATTGCATTTTTCTGCTCCTTAGAAGTTACCACAACATAAGGAGCAATGGGTTTTAAAGAGAAGCAAAGATCACATCAACTTACATTAATTATTGGCCCACTTCTCTGAAATGTTATACGTTATCTTCTGCATGTTTGTTTTTATCTGTCGGCGTGGTTTATTATTAGGGAAGTATAGTATCGGCTGTCTCTTCCCAGCCTTCAAAGCTGCTTCATTAAAGTTAATAGTGTTTGACTTCCAGACTAGGATCTTTTACCAAGGTAAGACAAAGGAGATTCAGCTCTTGACTTCTTTCTACCCCCACAGTAGTAAAGGCACCAAACAGATGCTGTAATTTGTTCTGTCTCTCTTTTTTTTTAAAAAAAAAAAAGATTAATCTATTCTATTAAGTCTATTGAAATTGTATTTGCCTTTCATCCTTTGGTCTGAGCTCAAGTTGCGTAATGGCAAAAGCTTGGCAGGCGGCGGTGGGGGGGGGGTGGATCTCCACTGGCAAACAACCATAAAAGAGGCAGCGTTGAGTCAATGCTGTGGATCGGTTCAAAGACACCTGCAAAGCAAATACACCACAATTGGGTAATTACAATAAAGCTCCCAGGACTACCCATGCCTTGGCACTGCCTCTCCTCAGGGACGCATCCTGCACTCTCCGTCATGGCCTTCTGAAAAGCTTCAGGGGCACCACTTTATGAAGTGGTGTTATTGCTGTGGTTTCATTATTTGTGGCTGGAATGGGTAATAGAGAGAGGGGGGGGAAATGGAGTGAAGTAGAGCCACATTTATTGCTACAGATCTCAAAAGAGGGAAATAACAATTGGTGTGGGGGAATTCTAATTGTATATTGCCTTGGGTGAGTCACTTTGCCCAAAAGAGGAGACCTTCCAGCATCATACCTGAGCCACACCCTTAAGTTCCATAGGGAGGTTTCCCTGACCCCTGCCCAGGGCCTCACACCTGTGGGTTCTAGGCTGTCTCAAGGGTGCCCCACACCCAGTCCATAGGTTACCCTGAGCAGCTGGCCTCCAGAAATGACTAGCACCCCAAGGGTGCCTACAGGTGATCCCCTAATTGCCTCACCTCTCTCCCCTGCACCTCCCTGCCAAATGTGACCAGATGAAACTATTTAACAACAGCCACCACCTAACCCCAACCTCCACACATGCAGACAGCGTGGAGTAAGAGAGAAAAAAGATGCCCACAAGTCCAGTTCCTACTGAACACCAAAGTGACTTGCCAAAGTCTGCAGAGTGTGCTGGGTGGCTGCCTTGCAACTAAAGAGACCAATGGGGACAGTGCAGGGGTTTGAACAGCCATTGGCCCAGCTGCTGACATCACTCAATGTGTCACAACATGACTTGTCACAACATCACGCCTCTTCCCACCTCCCAGCCACAAATGGTGTTCCTTGCCTTTCAACTTTCTGCTCATATATTGGCCAAAAATGACACTCCTACTGAATTTATCATGCCAGTAAATGGAACATTTTCTGGTGGTTGTTGTATATCTAATCCATTTAGTTCTGGTGCTTTATGACTGCTTTACTGTATTTATTGCTGGCAGTTGTTGTTGTTGTTGTTGTTGTTGTTGTTGTTGTTGTTGTTGTTGTTGTTGTTAAGTATTGTTAGTTGCCTAGGCCTCACTTAAGAAAGGTGGGGTATAAATGTTTTAACTAAGCAAGTAAATAAACGCTGGGCAGGAGGGGTCTGCTAAAAAGGGCTGTGAAGCCTAGATGAAGCCAGGACCAAAGAGATGCGTCCATAATCGCTCAGCACTTCAGGTAGCTGGTAGTTCTGTGGGCGATGTTGCATATAGCATTTCCCTTGCTGTTTTCATAGCAAGCGAAAGGTCCACTATTTCAAAATGAGATAACCTGACAGCAGCAGGAATGATTTGAAGGCAGGCAGAATGAATCCTGTCTGCCAAGATGGGCTGGAAAGAGACAAGCATCTGAGCAAAGGGGCTGCACATACAGATAGACCATTTGAAGATGGCATGCATCATTGGTTCCTGAAAAAAAGGGGAAATGTTTTATTCTAGGGAACCCCAGCCTTGAAGCATCATGGACTGATACAATTAACACCATGATGCCAATCATGTTTGCTGGGGAGTCCTGTTGATTTCCTTCTCCTAACCTGATATATAAATCCTTTCAACCTTGCCTCTCTGTCCAATTCAGCCTTTGCCTCCTCTGCCCTCATAATATCCTCCAAACAGTGAAAGTGTTACTGCTTATTGGTGTGGTGGGGGCAGGGAGAAGTTGGTGCATTGTAAATGCAGTAATGCACCAGCAGGAGAGCTGGATTTGGTCACTGCCCCCTCACCCTGTATCTCCCAGTAAGCAGCAGTGACATAACCAACCAGAGGTCAGGTCAGTAGTTCTTCACAACACACCATCCACTCTGTTTCTGCTCTTTTTTACACCTGCTCCTTTCTGTCTCCTCTTCCCATTGTCTTTCCCTAGCTTAATTTAGAATGTACACTTCATGGGGCAGAGACCTGTCTTTTGTCTCTTCTATTCTGTACAGATAAGGGACACGGGTGGCGCTGTGGTCTAAACCACAGAGCCTAGGGCTTGCCGATCAGAAGGTCAGCGGTTCGAATCCCCGCGACAGAGTGAGCTCCCGTTGTTCGGTCCCAGCTCCTGCCAACCTAGCAGTTCGAAAGCATGTCAAAGTGCAAGTAGATAAATAGGTACTGCTCTGACAGGAAGGTAAACAGCATTTCTGTGTGCTGCTCTGGTTCGCCAGAAGCGGCTTAGTCATGCTGGCCACATGACCCGGAAGCTGTCTGCAGACAAACGCTGGCTCCCTCGGCCAGTAAAGCGAGATGAGCGCCGGAACCCCAGAGTCGTCCACGACTGGACTTAACAGTCAGGGGTCCCTTTACCTTTACCTTTATTCTGTACAGCAGCCTTCCTCCAGCCTGAGGTCCTTCAGATGTTTTGGACTACAACTTCTGTCAGCCCCAACCAAAATAGCATTTGAGGGACACTCTATACTCAGGGCTGGCTCTAGGTAGACCCCCGGTGGCGCAGGGCACCACGGCGCCGGCGTGCCAGGAGGGCGCCACGAGCTGCGCCCACCCGCTGGCCAGCCGGTCCGCCGGTCTGCCGCGCAGCTGCGCCCACCCGCCCACCGTGCTAGGAAACGGGGCAGGAGGGCGCCGGAGAGATCGCGCTGTGCTGGCCCACCCGCCGCGCAGCAGCGCCTGTGACAGCCGCGCTGCGCCCACCTGCCCACCGCGCTGGGAAACGGGGCGGGAGGGCGCCGGAGAGATCCGGCACACCACGGCGCCAGGGGTGCTTAAGACAGCCCTGTCTATACTAGGCTGATGGGAGTTGTAGTCCAAAATATATGGAGGGCATCAGGTTGAGAAAACCTGTGTGTAGCATCCCAAGTATCCTAATGGTGGGATAGAAATGCAAAAGTTCATTTAGAATTAATTTCTAAATATATGTGCTTGGGATATAAATCTGGGATTGAAGCATAAAAATGAGTGTAAAATATTATAGAAAAGTATTTGCTGAATTATTGCTTTTGAACGAACATTTTTCGATCTATAATTACAGTTATTATTCTATAACTTCTTACTAGAGGACATTTCAGAAAGCATATCTCCTTTAAAAAGTTTTAAGTCTTCATTATTTTAATCCTCTCCCTCTACATCTTTCCTTATCTTCCTTTTCCATTTGGCATTTGAGAGACACTCTATGAATACATACAGCTGAGAAACATGAAACGGCCATCACTTTAGCAAAAGTGGCTGTAAATTTTATTGGTTGTCTTTAAAAAGCACACATGCCATGAATACTCTCTACTCAAGTCAATAGTTTTGTTTTGGTAAGGCAACTGGGGAGGAGGAAGGGTAGGCAGGAACAGCACAGAACCCATATTAAAATAAATCTGGAAGGAAAAGGTGTTCATTCATTAAGTGAATGTACCTAGAAAAAGTCTCTTACTTTAAGCTGCCAAATGTAAGGCACCAGCAGTGCCCCAAATGTATTGGTTTTGCGTACAGCAGAGATGCTGGCTCAGCTAATGGTAAAAAAATATAAATTGACATGGCACTTAGACAGCATTCAGATGTCGCAAAAGGCTTTCATTCATTGTCAAGCGAACAATCCTAAGTGGGAACAACATAGGAAGCTGCCTGTCACTGAGTCCAATCTCAGAAATGTTCCTTAAATTCAAAAGGGCATATTCCCAGGTAGATAGGTTTAGGTTTTAATCTGACATACAAATCCCTCAACAGGTTGAGTACATCAACTGACAGGCAATGGATTGGGTCCTGAGAAACACGAGTGGGAGGAGGTTTGTGGACGGGGACTTTCCCAGGACATTTCTCCATATCATAGACTCATAGAATCATAGAGTTGGATGGAACCATGAGGGTCATGTATTCCAACCCCCCACAATGCAGGAATGGCTTGCCCAACATGGGGCTCAAACCCATGACCCTGAGATTAAGAGACTCATGCTCTACCAACTGAGCTACCTCATTCCGTCAAATAACCTTATTTGTCAGGATAGCCTAGAGCAGGCATCCCCAAACTTCAGCCCTCCAGATGTTTTGAACTACAATTCCTATCTTCCCCGGCCACTGGTCCTCTTAGCTAGGGATCATGGGAGTTGTCCCAGCTATGAAAGCACAATCAGCATGGCAGAAGAGACTGGAATTCCGTCAAGTCATGCAACTCATGCCAAGGAAATGACATTCCTGTCCATTCACAAACTATTGAGACACTTCTGGCTTTTATAGTACACTGGATTGTGATCAGTCTTGTTTTTGTCACCTTCCACATGGGATATTTTCTTTCTTTCCTCTCTTCTTTTTTTAAAAAAGTTGTCATCATGGCTTTCATGAAGAGGACAGAAGATTTAAGACCTTCCGTAGCAAAACTATCCATTGTTCAAAAGGTTCTGAGCAAAGCTTTGAGGAGCTCCAGCTTGCCAAGAGCTGCACTTTCCACTAATAAGCCAGCAAACTCATTTCATCCAACTTAGATAAAGCTCACATTTCTGCTTGAGTTGGCTCTGTTCCCCTCACCCACCCGCCCATTTCAAGTTATTCTGTGTTTGGTGTCCAACATAAACAAAACATGTTTCATGAAGAACTCTGACCCCCAACCCTTGGAAACCATAACAAATGCAGAGGAGCATTCTGAAGTGCTAAGGTCAGAGTATTTGTACTGCCAGCTCCAGTTAACATCACTCGGAATCTCCTTTGCAAAGTCTCTGTCTGAACTTGGCAGGCTCGGGTTGGAATACCTGGAGTCCACTCACAGACCAGAGACCAGCACTCAAGCCTGAAATGCAGGCAACCAGCATCTTCCTGTGAAATAACAATAAAACCCTCTGTCACCATTTGGGATGGGCAAATCTCTCACTCTCAGTATCTTACAGTTTTTCTTCCTCCCAATCTTAACTCCAATTCTCCCCATTTCCACATCGGTTTGCTTTATACGGCCATTTTAGCGTGAGTTTGTCCTACAAAACACATGTTAGGAGCAGTTATGGAATTCTTTCCAGCAGTTATGGAATTCTTTTGAAAACAACATGCAGAGTCAGTGTGGTGCAGTGGTTAGAGTGCAGGACTTTTTGTTTTGTTCATTTGTTTGTTGCTTTCCACACAGTGTAAGGCAGGAGGCCAACAGTAGGTGGAGCCAGAGCCAGTGACAGGTGCTGCCAGTGTTTTGATTTTTCCTGCTGAGCTCTACAAGGATTACATTGAAACTAAGGAGGAGGAAGCTGACTGTCAGATTCATGTCTGGGCTGGCTGTATGAAAGCTAGGAAGGTGGTGTGGTTGAGGGCAGATAGAGATTGGTGGGGCAGTGCCCCATTTTCCTTAATAGACCGTCCTCCATTGCCATTTGTGCCAGATAGACAACACACCAGTGCCTAGATTTCTTTCTGAGTGCCAAAGCAGCTCCTTAATCTGTCTTTCTTTTATTCTTAAAGCTGGTTTCCCAGAATTTTGCTTTGCTATCAGTTAAGCTGGAGGAGAACATGCAGGGCTCCTCGCAAAACGATTACGCTTACGGGCAAGAGAGCTCCGTCGGTGTGGTCATGGAAAGGAGGAGCAGTCCAAATAAAGGTAATCCATTGCAGCACATAACCGAACAGGAACAACTTAACAGTAATTGCCAAGAGGGATATGGCTGAGGATCAAAAATGTTTTACAAAACAGAAACATGATGATAAGAATAGAAGGATGTTCATTTTCAAAGCGGGAGATAAGAGATGAATTACAGTTCATTCTTAGAAGAGTGCAAGAGGGAAAAGGCTTAAAGCCCAGTCCCGTTCCCCTGTCCAGGAAGGTGCTCTTGGGCTAACGCAGCACCCTTTGCCTGGGCCTCATACCAGTTCAGGATCCTTCTGGCTTCAATGGCTACCAACCAGTCACTGGAAACTGCTGGAAAGGAGGATGCTGTCGCTCATGCTCAAATACTGCTTATGATTCTGACCATGGAGGCAAAGCATAGCCATTGTGGCTAGTGGCCATGGATAGACCCAACCTCCATGTCTTTGTCAAATCCTCTTTTAAAGCCATCCAATCTGTGAGAGCGAGTTCACAGTTTAACTATGAAGTATTTTTTTAAAATCTGTTCTGAATCCTTCAGCATTCCACTTCATTGGATGTCCACAAGTTCTAGCATTATGAGAGAGGGAAGAAACCTTTTCCTATCCACTTTTGCCAAGCCATGGATAGTTCTGTAAATTTCTGTCAAGGTGCCTCTTACCTTTTCTCTAAACTAAAAAATCTGAAGTGCTACAGCCTTTCGTCGCAGGGCAGTTTCACCATCCCCTTGATCATTTTGTTTTTCCTTTTCTTAAGCTTTTCCAAAAGGATATATGCAAAATTAAGATTTTTATTGTCCTGGCATGCATTGCTTTATACTTCTTTATATTGAATTGTATTGGTCATTTTTCCACTCATTTTGGAAAATTGTTTCTGTAATCTCTTTTGTTTTGACAACCCTGAACAAGTTAGTATCATCAGCAAACATGGCCACCTCACTTCTTTAGGAAAAGTTTAAAAGCACAGGTCCCTTTATGAAAAGTTAAAAGGCACAGGTCTCAGTAACAATCCTTGCGGGACTCCACTTTCTCCAACTCTTTTTTCAAAGAAGTACTCTGTGTCCTGTGACTCAAATAATTCCTGATCCACAAGAGGACTTCTCTTCTTATTCTGTGACTACTAAGCTTACTCAGGAGTCTTTGGTGAGGTACCATGTCGAAAGCCTTTTGGCTTTTTAAAATTTATTTATTTGGTTTTTCAAATTAAAATTTTACAGAGCTATATCAAACATAAATACTCAAAAACAATATTCCAAGGAATCTCCTGGACTTCCACCCTCCCCTTTGTGGGTCCTGTTATTAATCATTTCCTTCCATATCTTTTATGATGGTCCAAATCTTTTACATTTCCATTGTATCCAGAATTCACCCTTAAACTACACGTGATATTCCAATCCTACTACCAATTCTGTTTACAATGGTCTTTAAGATAAGTTATAAATTTTCCCCATTCCTTATTAAATTTTTGATTTCTGAGTCTTCTGGTCATTTTAGCCATTTCAACATAGTCCATCAACTTCATCTGCCTTTCTTCTCTGGTAGGGACTTTGTCTTCTTTCCATCTCTCGAAAGCCTTTTTGAAAGGACGCACATTGATTGGACTTTTTGCAGGTGCAAAGAGAGTTGAAAGTGGGATAGCGAAGAACTGCCCTGAGCGCAAATAATCATGAATGCACAATGAAAGAACCTCAGAAGAGCCTTCCAGGTGAGGCCAGTGGCCCATCTAGTCCAGCATCCTGTTCTCAAAGTGACCAACCAGATACCCATGGGAAGAAGCCCAAAAGGAAAACCTGAAAAGGAAAACTGGAAGGGCTCCAGGTTTGTGCTGAAGGAACTGATATGTATATATTGACACTTTAACAACATTTTTGCACTTAAACTCTTTTAGTGCTTAAATCTTTTAGCATGACTGTTGGGTCTTTTAGATCTCTTTGATCAATAAATGTAGCTCTCCCCAATTCTTGTGCACTGCACAAAGTGCTTTAAAGCTCAGCAATGGTTTCATTCACTAAAATGAGTATTGGAGTCGATTCAATGAAATTTTTAAGTGAAGTCATTTATCAGAAACTAGATTCCCCCCCCCCCATTATAAATATTCTTCTTTCCTTCTTCCAGATACAAAAAGAAAAAGAAAAGTGATAGAGCATCTCTGGTAAGCAGATAAACAGCCAGTAGGTGGCACTCAAGTTTGTGAAGCCCAGCATCTTTACCAACAAAGTTCCTTTTGCCAAAGTATTTCATCTTTTATTTTACAGCCATGTAGAAAGCAGAAGTTATGTCTTTTTTTAAGAAAAAGCAAAATAGAATAAAATTGTCTATCTAACAAAAAGGAAAGCGTAGAAGTGCCAGCTAATATATTGCATATAGCTTAATCAAATACTCTCTTGATCATCCTCTCTCCTTCACACCCACTTCCTTAGCACCAATTCCCACAGCAAGGATGGCCGTCCTGCTTCCTCTTCTGAAGAAAGCATTACAGCGGGTCCTGCCTTGTTATCCACAAAGAGATCTTGTCTAATGTGAACCTTTCTTAACAGGTGAGAATGAATTTTTAGACCATCATTCAAAACACTGGAAGTTGGCAACATGCACCATCTACAAATTCCGTATTTGCACTACAATTTACAGTGGTATCTGTAAAGCTCAAAATCAACACACAGAGAAATGTGGTCCTTGTGCAGTGTCGTAGCTTATGACAGGGGCTCCTCTTCAATGCTTTAGTGGCAGCATGTCCTCAGCACAGGGGCTCAGTTCAGCTGGGGGACCTGTCAGGACCCCCCATCAGATCCAGCCAGCACAGCCAATGGTCTGGGATGATGGGAACTATAATCCAGCAATCTCTGGAGGGTGATAGGAGCTGAGGAGATGGTGCTTTGTTGACTCATTATAAAAAGACAAAATAGATGCAGGCTGTGTTGACATCCCTGATGAAACTGTGGCCAAAGGATACTTTGTTCTCTAAATCTGGTAAACTGCAGCCATATTTGGATTAAGACGATAATGCATGTGTGTTTGTTTTTAGCAGTTGAGTCTATGGGCTGCTGGCACTCCTTGGCAAACAGGATGCTACGTTTGTACCAGGGGAGCTGTGAGACTTACCTATTCCTCTTGGTGGTCTTTTTTAGGTATTGTGCCCAAGTAGGCCAATGCATTGTCCACTGAGCGCATGTACATGCAACCATAACCCTTTGAGGGCAACTCCTTGACGCCTGGAGGCCAGAGCCCATATCACTTGACTGGGCTGCAGAGGAATGCATTGAGATAATAATAATAATAATAATAATAATACCCTGCCCATCTGGCTGGGTTTCCCCAGCCACTCTGGTGGCTCCCAACAGAATATTAAAAACACAATAAAACATCCAACATTACAAACTTCCCTGAGCTTCCCAATAATATGCTGCAAGTCAAAACCCTAATTCTCTGTCATTGAAAACAACATGCTTCAAAAACCATATCTGAATTAAAAGCCATAAACTACCAGTACATGGACACGGGTGGCACTGTGGGTTAAACCACAGAGCCTAGGACTTGCTAATCAGAAGGTTGGGGGTTCGAATCCCCATGATGGGGTGAGCTCCTGTTGCTTGATCTCAGCTCCTGCCAACCCAGCAGTTCGAAAGCATGCAGTGCAAGTAGATAAATAGGTACCGCTCTGGCAGGAAGGTAAACAGCGTTTCCGTGTGCTGCTCGGGTTTGCCAGAAGCAGCTTAGTCATGCTGGCCACATGACCCAGAAGCTGTACGCCGGCTCCCTCAGCCAATAAAGCGAGATGAGCGCCACAACCCCAGAGTCGTCCGCAACTGGACCTAATGGTCAGGGGTCCCTTTACCTTTACCGGTACATAATGCAGATTGAACACTATCATAGATGGCCTGGTGGCATTGCTTACTGTCTGGATTGTGGCCAGGGGCCCCCACCAGATGCCCTAGTCATCCAGCTGGGTGAGAATGATCTGGGCTTCTATAAGGGTACCAATCTCCCTTTGACAGCGGATCTCAGAGCATTGAGATGCATGTCTTTTATTTGGCCTGAACTGTTGGAGCAGCTTTGGTGAGGCACATAGGAGCCCACGCACATAAACTGGGTGCAAAAGAAAATGAACAGGGCAATACAGAACGTAGTGTCGCAGCTCAGGGACTGGGTGATTTGACATCTTGGCATTAAGTTCTCTGATAAGACACTCTTCAGACCTGTCAACAGCGGGGAATGACATCTGGTTAATGGATGTGGCTAAGGGCCTTCAGGATTGGTTGCAGATGTGAGTGGTTTGGTAGCGCATCGGCCACAGGGGAGGTCAGCGCAGGTGGCAGACAAGGCACAGGGTTGGATCCTTAGCCTATTAGGTACCCTGCTAACAGGATGTAGGAGAGGGTGTCTCTGTCCGGGAGCCCACACAGGGGCTGCTGGGCCACAGTACCCTTCAAAAAATGGCAGTCCTGGTGTGATTGATCTGATTTGATGTATGCCAAAGGGTGACCCTTAAGCTAAGGTCAACCTAGCCAAAATTAATCAATCAGCAGCTGGGTTGGTTGATTCAGGATATATACTCAATGCCTTTGCCAAAGCCTACTTATATGCAATCAATGTGGCTTATTTTAACCCAGTGCTGATGTCCAGTGCCTTGTTTATCTTCCTTGTTATTGTCCCATGCCAATCGTGAGCTTCCTGCTCCTGGGCCCGCAAGTCACCACAAAGTCTCTTCCCCACCTTGGGGGGAGGAGATGTTGTGGGCACCACGAAGCCTTCACGTGGGGGGGGGAATGGTTAGCATTCCCCCCCCAGCCCATTGGTCATCTCCCTGCCGCGGCGCGCCCCTAGTGCAGCCAATTAGGTCGCTCGGGGAGGCACGGCTCGCCTATTTAAGCGAGAGCGCGGCAGGGACTCTGCCTTGCTTCTTCTGGATTCAACAGCTGCAAGTCACCCGCAAGTCACCACAAACACACTGTAATATATAAAATGAAATATATGAAATGTGGGTACCAGAGGCACACATTACTGGTATAAATCCAGAAAATACGCACACGCATTTTATTGGTCTTAATCCATTTTCTTCTGTTTAATGAACCACCAGAGGCTACATTAAAATTCCAAGTTTATCAGTACTTATACATTCTGTATAAGTAATCCGACAGATTGTAATAAACAGCCATATGCAACTCTATCTGAAGTCTCCTTATGCTCCAAGAGTCCAGTGAAGTGCATGGGAGTTGTGCCATCAGAGCTGTGCAAGAATGGAAGTTCCAGTAATTTATTACTTCAGGAATCTCATGTCTTAGTTAGTAATAGGCTTCTTTCCCCCAGAAACTTTAACAAGCCATTGACCAGACAACTGAATTTCTCAGCATCTCACTTTCTCAGGTCACCCATAAGCACCTCAAGATTTATGCGAAGGAGAAAGAGTGTTGCTATTTTAGGTGGCGGTGTTTTCTTAAGCAGTGCATCTCTGACCGAGATTTATTCTAGCGAGGCAAACCGAGGGCCTCTGCTTTGAGAGGGCTTGGTATGAACTGGGTCACAAAGGCAATTAAAAGTCGTAAAGCAGATGTATCGTGTCTTGGTTCAATCCCTTTGCTTTCTGTCAAGAGGTGAAATCATTGCATGGTACTTGCTGGTGCATTTCTTCATTCCAGAAGTGGAAATGATGTAAAGGGGGGTGAGGGGGTGCAAGAGGGAGAGAGAGAGAGAGAGAGTCTCTCTTATGCTATAATCCATGTTAACTCATATGGTGTAGTGTGTGTGTGTGTGTGTGTTTGCATGTGTGTATAAGAGAGAGGTCGAGATCTTGCCACTGATTTCACTGCCCAGCTGGTTCTCATGATCAATCCATGATGTTTAAGGGACAAACTATATAGTCATTGCAATAGAAACCCCCACATGCCGAAGCGCACAAGAGGAAAGAGCAAAACATTCCATGGGATTTGCTTCAATGGTGCTGCATGGGGGAAGAGTATGCAAGTGTCCTCCCACCCTAAAAAATATTCTGTCTTCTCCCAGTTGCAGAACATCACTCAAGGCAGCACAGTGTTGGCTATCCATAAAACTATAGCCAGCAATGAATGCCTGCCGATTCAGTCCCACAGCCTGAACCCAGATTGGAATGGAACTAAATGCTTTCTGAACTGCTGCTGCACATCAGTCAGTGCTGATTCTCATTGATATTTTTTTTAATGGAGGCTTTCTTATCATATTTGCTTCCCACACACGCACAGTTCATTTGTCTTATACAAAATCAGTGTTCCAAATAGATTTACTTGACTGTAAAATAATCAGCCGGTGGTGAAATCCCCCTGAACATAAAATTAACTAAGCAGTGGCTATTCGTTTATGTTGCGGGAAAACAAAGAACCTTTTTCTATAGTTTTGTGGAGATTCTGAATTACCGTATAATGCAATAGGTTCTTGTCAGTTCCCATGTGTTTCACCGGGATCCAGCAAGTGAATATTCCGTAGTTACCTGCATCCATCAGGCCTTTAAGCTAAAAATAATTCCTTCCAGTAGCACCTCAGAGACCAACTAAGTTTGTCATTGGTATGAGCTTTTGTGTGCACACTTCTTCAGATGCACTGAAACAGTTTGTTTCTGTTTCAGTGTATCTGAAGAAGCATGCATGCACACAAAAGCTCATACCAATGACAAACTTAGTTGGTCTCTAAGGTGCTACTGGAAGGAATTTTTTTATTTTGTTTCGACTATGTAAGACCAACACGGCTACCTACCTGCCTTTAAGCTAGTAAGTCTTAGTTGGGACAGGTAACATTATTGAAGGGGTACACTGGCAAAGATTTGCTCTGTATGGAAAAATCAACCACACTTCCTTCTCTCTTTGTTCAGAGATAATCGCAGCCCCGCCAGCCCCTGAAAAATGTATAAAAGACACATTTAATAAAGAGGAGCTATTTCCAAACAACAGCATATATACATAGCAGACATTCACATTATTTCACATTCATGTAATTTCCTCAAACAGAAAATCAGGCTTTGAGGAAATTAGGCATACCTGTTAAAAAAAATGGTGCCAGGACTTTTATTCTCTTTTATTTATTTGGCACTTGGAACAGTTTCCATATAACAGTCAAACAGTATCGATGCAAAGAATAAAAGACAATTCAAACATTAACCATAGAATGACCATAAACAATTCAAAAATGCAGATGGAAACTAAAGACTAAGAATGATCTAAGCATGTCTTCAAATGCTTTGGTAAGCAGTTGTGTTTTTGCCTTGTGGCAAAATCCCATAAGAGTTGCAACCATCCTTGCCTCTAGTGAGAGGGAGTACTATAACTGAGGCCCTACGCAACTCTCATGTGATATAAGCATTGACACCCACTTCAAACTGGAAAGCAAAAACTTCTAATACACTGGCATTTCCCCGCTCAAAAAAAATCTTTTATTTTATGAATTTATTTATGTGTGTGAATAATAATAATAATAATAATAATAATAATAATAATAATAATAATAACGGCAAGTAGTTCAAACTGGAAAGCAAAAACATCTAAGGCACAGTTCCTTAAAAAAAGAATGTGTTGCAAATGCTATCTTGCTTTCCAACTCAGTATAAAGTTAATACAGTTAGCAAGCAAGAAAAGGACTAGAAATAGATTACGAAAACCAAAATATGCTGATACTAAGAGGAAGGAAAGTTTTTTTTATGCCAAAAGAGAGAGGAGGGACGATTGCAGTATGACCTGGAAGTCTGAGAACTTGGAGAGCATTGCTGCAATGTTTAATTTTCTTATTCTTTGGCACAAACTCTGTTCAGTTCAATTTA
Source organism: Zootoca vivipara (assembly GCF_965207765.1). NCBI lineage: Eukaryota > Metazoa > Chordata > Lepidosauria > Squamata > Lacertidae > Zootoca > Zootoca vivipara. The sequence continues at coordinate 71,122,284 of NC_142582.1, read as the reverse complement.
CTGGCTGTGCATTAGGACACAGATGTTGACTGTCTCCAGCATGCAGTGATTATGACCTAGTACTCCAGTGATTTACTAAGCCTCAGTTCTATGTAGCCACTCAGCTAGTAAAGGCCTAATCCCTTAATGGTCATTTGTGTCTTTGCAACACATCTTAAGGAATTCAACAACACTGCAAATTGTACTTGGTGGATTTACTTGCACGTTGTCCACCCTTGTTATCTTATCAAGAGGCTAATTCCCACAAATTATCATGCAGTTTCAAGGAGGGAAAAAAGGAGCTGAATCATAAATTTGTCCTTCTCCAGACAATTGCTAAATCAGTAGAATCTTGATCAAGTGAGAATTAGCAACTGCTCTGAATGATGAGGACCTGAGAAGATATTTGACCCTGGGTCAATGAAATGTACATTGATCAAAGGAGCTGATAGCATTTTTTTAGAAAAGGGAAAAGGAAAAAAAAGATTCATTCCTAGGTGGAAAATAAATAATTGCTCTCCAAAGTTCTCACAAAATATATTAAACATTTGGGTTATTTCCTTAGGACCGATCTTGGGAAGAGTGATGAATACATACCTCTGTCAGTATTTTCTACAATCAAGCATTGTATACATTTTATGAAATGAAATGAAATGAATATTGCATTCTAAACATATTTACAGTGCAATCCTACAAATGTGTAATCATAAAAAAGCCCCACTGAGTTTAATGGGACTTGCTTACAGGTTCATGTGTATAGAATTATTCAGCAAAGTCATACTCAGTGTAGAAACAAAGTATATTTTCATTTGAATTTGTAACATGTACTGTATGCAACTTATACACCAAAATACCGTGTGCTTCCTTATGACAAGGTACCCCCTTCCTGTTCTTCTACAGAGGTACACAGTATGTCCATCAGTAGATGGACTCTCTCCCTGCTTATTTAACTTATATGCAGAATTCATCATGCGAAAGGCTGGACTAGATGAATCCCAAGCCGGAATTAAGATTGCCGGAAGAAATATCAACAACCTCAGATATGCAGATGACACAACCTTGATGGCAGAAAGCGAAGAGGAATTAAAGAACCTTTTAATGAGGGTGAAAGAGGAGAGCGCAAAATATGGTCTGAAGCTCAACATCAAAAAAACCAAGATCATGGCCACTGGTCCCATCACCTCCTGGCAAATAGAAGGGGAAGAAATGGAGGCAGTGAGAGATTTTACTTTCTTGGGCTCCTTGATCACTGCAGATGGTGACAGCAGTCACGAAATTAAAAGACGCCTGCTTCTTGGGAGAAAAGCAATGACAAACCTAGACAGCATCTTAAAAAGCAGAGACATCACCTTGCCGACAAAGGTTCGTATAGTCAAAGCTATGGTTTTCCCAGTAGTGATGTATGGAAGTGAGAGCTGGACCATAAAGAAGGCTGATCGCCGAAGAATTGATGCTTTTGAATTATGGTGCTGGAGGAGACTCTTGAGAGTCCCATGGACTGCTAGAAGATCAAACCTATCCATTCTTAAGGAAATCAGCCCTGAGTGCTCCCTGGAAGGACAGATCGTGAAGCTGAGGCTCCAATACTTTGGCCACCTCATGAGAAGAGAAGAATCCTTGGAAAAGACCCTGATGTTGGGAAAGATTGAGGGCACTAGGAGAAGGGGACGACAGAGGACGAGATGGTTGGACAGTGTTCTCGAAGCTACGAACATGAGTTTGACCAAACTGCGGGAGGCAGTGCAAGACAGGAGTGCCTGGCGTGCTATGGTCCATGGGGTCACGAAGAGTCGGACACGACTAAACGACTAAACAACAACAGATGGACTCTCACCTGTACATCACTCAGTGGCAACATGCAGCAGTGGCTTGTATGTGAACAAGCAGTGTGAATAAACCATCGCATATCAAACACCATGGCTGGGACATTCACCTCACCTCACATTGCTTCCAAAGCAATGTTTTTCAAGGTAGTTGGTTCACACATTAAACCATGTCGTTGAAGGCATTTTCAGGCATTTGCCTGAATATGCACCCTTTGTAGCAATGGAAGGGGGCAGAGGCACACATGCAAACCCACCCCACGTCCCCACACGTTTTGCCTTATATACTCTCTGTGAATGTGGAAAGTCTGCAGGCGATTCTACTGCCACCCCAATTACCCCTCACCCAACTAGAAACATAAAGTTTGCTCTTTCTAATTTATTTATTTTATTAATCATTTTTATTTAAATTTACAAATATAAGTTTATAACAATACCAAATATATATCCATATAAAGAGATCTCTCTGAATCCTGAGACTTGCCCCCCCCATCCCCTTCACGGGTCCTATTGCCAACATTTTCAACTGCATATTATTTCATAATCTATATTTTGTATCTATCCATATTTTCCATAGTGTTTGTTACATTACAAGTGAGATTAAAATCCTGCTAATGTTTTCATCTGCTTACAGTGGTCTCCTAAATAAATTAGAAAAATTTCCCATTCTTTTTTAAAGTTTTTGTCCCCTTGGTTCCTGAGAGTTCCAGTCAGCTTTGCCATTTTGGCGTAGTCCATCAGCTTAATTTGCCATTCCTCTCTGGTAGGGACTTTTTCTTATTTCCATCTCTGGGCTAGTCTTTCTAACTTTGTTCAGCACTTCCTCTGGCCTGTTTCTCTTCAGGCAACAGAGACCTTCCTTTGCTTCCTCCTCCCAGCTCCTCTGTACCCCGATGATCAGCATTGGGTGGGGGAGTGGTGGATCATTGGGTGGGGGAGTGGGAAATCAATGAGCTGGTGCTGCCATTGATCCAACCAAAATGCTATATGGCATAGCCAGGGGGCAGGGGGCAGGGGTGAGGAGGCAGTTGCCTTTGGCCCCGAAACCCACCTGAAAGTATACTTCGCTCCGCCACTGATCCTTTGTTCAGCATTTGAGAAACCCTGCTGTAAAGAGGGATCTGAGCAGATACACTTTCATCTGCATCCTATTCATTGACATTATTTGATGAAGCTGTTATCCGGTGCAAGATATAAGCAACCCTGCTCATTCATTTGAGCCAAGGGTTTCAAACATTGGTTGGGCAAGATGGGAGTCAAGAGTGAACACAACTTTAATCAGTGGCAGCAGCAGAGTAGCAGCAAATGTAGTGTGTACATAAACAGGTGATAAAAGCCGATAAGAGAGATGAAAAAAATTAGGAAAATAAAAAACACTGTTATAAAGATTTATGGAGCAGCTAAAGCAGAGCTAAATAAATGATAACAACCACTGATAAAAAGAAACGGGGCATCAGCCACATAAACAGTCGGGGGAACTTCAATGCTTCTGTGTGTTACTATGACACTGGTTTGTTTATGCCAGCATTGACCTTCTGCACCGGGAGAAGTATATTAACCATCTCAGTGTCTTTTGTGTTGTTTTACTCCTCAAGAGAAAGTTGTGCAGGGCTGATTCTGATGAATGGCTTTTGCCAAAAGTCAAGTTATCCTTGACTAGATGCAGATGGCCCAGTAAAAAATGAATACTGCCAGCAGACGTCGTCTTTATCAGTCGTAAAAGTTCAGCAGGGACTAGACTTCCTCATCTCTGGCCAGAAAATCCCCCCAGCCTTCTTTTTCAGCACCAGATCACATATTGTCCTGACGAATTTTTGCACTGCACTGCAGCTCAGATAAATATGCTTACGGTATGTATGAATGGTTTCTGGCAGTTTGGCGCATGGTACAGAATTTAAACAAGCGTTTTGAGTCCCGCCTGGGACAGACAGCAGGAATTTATAGAGCTCAGAAATATTAGACTGTTCTCGCATTGTTTGTCCTGCCTGCTGACCCGCTGTGTCACAGAGCACAGTTTTGTGGTCTCCAGACTGTCTTCCAAGGGGTGAAGTCAGCAACAGACTTGAGATGAACTCCTTCATCCCAGTCAAAACAGGACAAGACATCAACTTGCTTCCTTACAGGCAACTGTGCTCTTCCTAGGAATATAGAAAGTCTTTAATATGAGAGTCATTCTAAAATGGAGCTCAGGGTTCATAATGGTGAAGTCTTTTTTTTTTCATTCACTTCAGGGTCTACTGTTGGAGTCCAAATGGGGCAGCCAAACATTTCAAGCATTTGCCCTGCAACGACCAGGAGGGGGGAAAGAGGGGGGGTTAGGAAACACAGCAGCACCGTGAGATGAGAAAAAGCTGCAGTTTAGTGTCACAGCATCCGCTTTTGATGCAGAAGGTCCCAGGCTCAATTCCCAGCATCACCAGCTGTGCCTGTGGGAGAACCCTGTCTGAAATCCTGGAGAGCCACTACCAGCCAGTATAGACACTAATGAGCTGGAAGGTTTAATGCTCTGACTCAGTATAAAACAGTTTCATGCATTCCAGCTATGTAACACTAAGCAATGCAGCGCCATAGCTATGGGGGCTAGCCAGGGGTTTTGCCGTGGGTGAAGCCTCCAGAGGGGTGACATCAAGGCTCCTAGCCTCTGCGTGTGCACGCACTCATATGTGGTGTGTGTGCCAAACTGGGTCTTTGATCCAGGTGAAATAAAGCCTAGTTTCAACCAGAGACGAATAGCTGATAAAGGCGAAATTGACTGGGAAATTCAGGAAAAGAAGAATTTTAAGAAGGAATGGGGGGAAATTATAATGTATTCAGGAGAACACTGTAAACAACTAAAAGACTTTGGCAGGATTTGAGTAATGCTTGTAATGTACGAAAAACTATGGTAAAAATGGATTGTTTTTCTTTTAAAAAAAATTAGAGAAAATAAGGGAAGCAGTTGTGGGGGAGAGATTGATAATGGTAACCATGGAAGAGGGGAGGGGAGTCAAAGGATTCAGGGTCATGTGGATTGTTTGTCTGAATTTAAATTTGTTATGTAAAACTTAATAAAAAATATTTATTTATTTTTAATAAATAAAGCCTAGTTTCACCCCTGAGCAATGGTTGTTGTTGTTCTTTTTAAGCCAGACAGCGCCCGCGGGTATCGATCTGCCGTTAAGCAATTGGAGAATCTGCAAAGATTGTTCCTAAGTAACTGCTAGGCTAAGCTGGCCCGATGGTTTTATTTTTGTTTGAATTTGTGAAATATACTCGGAGTCAAGAGTAAATTTCATGCTCTTTATTCAGCTCATAGTCATCAAGGAGGAGAAGAGAAGACGAATGGCTCTTTTCCCAAAACCATCTGCTTATATACATTATTTACACAATGGGCCTTGCGTGATTGGCTACTTCAGGGCTACACCTGTGGGCCAATTATATTGTGGATTGACTTTTGCTTGCAGCCTGATTGGCTGCTCCTACAGGCCAATCAGGTAGCAGATTCACTTCTGCCAGCCGCCTGATTGGCTGCTCCAGCAGGCCAATCAGGTTGCGGATTCACTTCCACCTGGAGTTGGATTGGGTAGCCCCCGCTGATTCTGAATCCTATTGTTCTAGGATTCAGCTCAGTACATAACACCCCTCCCCTCTAAGTTCCAGTCCTGCCTGGGAAGTTGCATTCGTAGTCCCCAAGGCCTGCTGGCCGCCTCCGTGTGCGTTGTGGCCTGGGGTGTTCCTTGGTCAGGGGTTCTGGTTCTGGCTCGTGTTCCGAGGCTGCTGGCTGTGCCGGGGCTGTCTGGTCTGGCGCCACTGAACCACTAGGTTGTAGCTCTGGTTCCGGTGTCCTTCCAGCCTCGGGGCGCCCCTCTGTGCCTACTGCTTCTGCTTCCTCTGCCCACCCCTCTCGCTCTACAGGCCTCACTGCCCTGCTGTCCCCTTGGGACCCCTCTGTCCCGCTCTCCTCCCGGGTTCCTCCTGGGAATCGTCGCCGTATCTGGTCGCAGTGGCGGCGCCAACATTGCCCCCCTTCCGTTAGTACCTCGTACGACACGGGACCGGTCACCTTGGTGACTGTGGCGGGTACCCATGCTGGGCCTGCCCCAAAATTCTTTGCATACACTGGGTCCTGGGCCACAAATGTCCGGGGGTTCCTGCCTTTCCCCACCACTACCTCATCCTGAGCTCTGTCGGGGTGAAGTCGGTCCAGTCTAGTTGCAAGGCGCCGGCCCATTAGTAATTCAGCTGGGCTCCGGCCCGTCGTTGTGCTTGGGGTGCTGTGCTGTGCTAGAAGAAATGCGGCAAGGCGGTATTCCCAGTCCCCTTGTGTCATGCGGCGGAGGCTGTCCTTGGTGGTCCGCACCATGCGCTCCGCTTGGCCATTGGTGGCAGGGTGGAATGGTGCTGAGCGGATGTGGCGGATGGCGTTCTGCGCTGTGAAGGTCTGGAACTCCTCTGACGTGAATGCGGTTCCATTGTCCGAGACGAGGGTGTCAGGGAGCCCGTGGGTCGCAAACAGCTTACGTAGTACCCGGATGGCTGCCGCCGTAGAAGTGGATGGTACCAGTGCGACCTCCAGCCATTTGGTGTAGGAATCCACCACTATGAAGAATGTTTTTCCCTGGAAGGGGCCAGCGAAGTCCACGTGCAAGCGTGACCATGGATGTCGGGCGGACTCCCAGGGCTGGACTGGGGCCCTTGGGGGATCCGGGCGGGATTCTTGGCAGGTCTGGCAGTGTTGGACCCAGGCCAGCATGTTCTCCAATTCTGAGAAGTTGCATAACCGGGCGGCTTGGCGGAGGGAGGTCACAAACCCAGTTATGGTTTCCCCCGGGGCTTGCCGTTTTGCGTAGAAGGCATTTCGGCAAGCTACCACCGAGGGCTGTGGTGAGAAGTGCTCCTTCAGCCGTTCCATTATTGTTTTGTAAGAGACGGTAGCGACATCTCTAGGTGCAAGGAGAGCCCGGGCGATTTCAAACGTCTCCTCTCCACAGACGCTGAAGAATGTCGCCCTCTTCATGGCATCGTTGGTGACTTCTTTCGCTTGCAGGAGGAAGTTGAAACGGGCGGCGTACCCTTCCCAGTCTCCTGATGCTGGTTTGAATGGCGAGAAGCTGCTGTCGGTTGCCATTCTGGGTTCCTTGGGTCCTGGAGCTGAAGCCTGGATGCACGGTGCGATGCAGCGGTGCAGCAGGTGGCGCTGCTGCGGTGCAGTGCGTGGTGGCGGTCAGCTCAGCAGGATCCCACCTTCGTCGCCAGTGAAATATACTCGGAGTCAAGAGTAAATTTCATGCTCTTTATTCAGCTCATAGTCATCAAGGAGGAGAAGAGAAGACGAATGGCTCTTTTCCCAAAACCATCTGCTTATATACATTATTTACACAATGGGCCTTGCGTGATTGGCTACTTCAGGGCTACACCTGTGGGCCAATTATATTGTGGATTGACTTTTGCTTGCAGCCTGATTGGCTGCTCCTACAGGCCAATCAGGTAGCAGATTCACTTCTGCCAGCCGCCTGATTGGCTGCTCCAGCAGGCCAATCAGGTTGCGGATTCACTTCCACCTGGAGTTGGATTGGGTAGCCCCCGCTGATTCTGAATCCTATTGTTCTAGGATTCAGCTCAGTACATAACAATTTGGTAGCCTCACATTTAAACATGAACTGAATCAAACATCTGCCTATCCATGAGGCAGGGATAACACCCTGGGATGCCTCACCTTCGTCTGTTGCTTGCCATGCATTTCCTGCTTTTTGTTGTTTTGGACTTTTTAATGCTCTGAGGAAGGGTGAGCCAAGGGTTTCCTATTACACAGTGCTGGAGATTTGGTAAAAAGAGGCTCAGTATAAAAAGCTGCTTTGAGCTGCAGCCTGTTTGTGTGGACTGATTTTTTTTTCTCCTCCCTCTTTCCCTGAAACAAAAATTCAGGAAAGAAGGCACTTGAATGGTTTGTTTTGATAGGACACTCCTCACTGTGATTTTTCTTTTTCATTGGTTATAAATTTTCAGCCAGAGGTATAATTTCTTTTTGCACAATGCTTAGCCAAAGAGGCATAATGGAGGAGGGCTTCCACCTGAGGACATAGGTTAGAAGTGCATGCCATAAAGCAGTTAAATTAAAACATGCTACCTACTAAGCTGGTGGAAGAATGCCCTTCATTTCTCTTCCATAAATGAACGAACTGTTCATTAATTCCTCTGAGCTCTTCAACTATTTTCATGCATGGAGAAGATACAGGCCTTAATTTGAGAATTGCTTGCTAATTCAGCATGAGACATTTCGGTCCAAAAGTAATGCACAACACTTGGATCTTCTCATCAAGACATTTTGAGGCTGGCCTGTGAGAGCATTCAAATGTTCTTACATAACTAAAGAAACCCATCTTTGTTTCAAGCTGCAGTTTAGAGGCTATAAATTTGTATAGTCAATAAATAAATAAAAATATTTGGGAATGAGCCATCTTGTGGATGAGGATTATTATACTGCAAAATTAATTTTTGAGCAGTCCAGACATGTGGTTTTAAAGTTTCCTGAAAGCAGTGTTATAACTAGGAGGGGAAGGTAGAGAGACCTTAAGAGCATCTTTTATTTGTGTTATAAAGGCTACAGAATAACAAGCATTTTATTCCACGTGTGTCAGGAACATCTCTCAGTGAAAATCTTTTGGGAGAGAGAGAGAGAGAGAGAGAGAGAGAGAGAGAGAGAGAGAGAGAGAGAGAGAGAGAGAGAGAAGAGAAGAGAATCACAGTTTACAGCATAGCTGCCAAGTCTCCTGTTTTTCGCGATCCGTTTCCTGCTGTTATCCCGAATAGAAAAAAATCCCAGAAACCCCCCGGATTTCCTACCTGCCAGGGAGGCTCCATTTCGGATGCCTCTCTGCCCATGTCTGGGCACCGGAAATCTGGCAGCGCCGGCACCGGTGCCGCACAGCTGCTGATCCCGCATTTTTCAGCAGGAGACTTGGCAGCTATGGTTTACAGTCCACTTTACAGTCATACCTCATGTTACGTCCGCTTCAGGATGCGTCTTTTCGGGATGCCAAACCCGGAATTCCCAGAACGGGTTACTTCCAGGTTCAGCGCGTGTGCATGCGCAGAAGCACTAAATCGTGCTTTGCGCATGTGCAAAAGCACCGAATTACATTACTCACCTGCACAGACACGCCGTTTCAGGATGCGGCCTTTTCAGGTTGCAAATGGGCCTCCGGAACTGATCCCGTTTGCAACCAGAGGTACCACTGTACACTTTTTGCTTCGTGCACCTATATTTAGGGTCTTGCTTTGACCTTGCTATGCCATCGTGGGCCGTCTGCTTTTGGGACAGGGGCCCGGTAGGAATTTTCCCATTTGGCTGAGTGGCTGGTGCCACTTGGGTTTCGCCTGCCACGTAGCAAATCGACACAACTTTGTAAGGTTTGGCAGTTAGGCATTGGTTCAATGGTGGTGTGGAGGGGAGGTCGGAGATCCTGGCCCCTCCAATGGCAAAGGCTATTCTGTTAAAGGAATTCAGGGACTCGCCATGCTTTTGTCGACCGCTTTCGGGGGGTAGGACTATGCAAGAGTCCCTGGGAGCATTTTGGGGTGAGCTTGAGTCACGTGACCATACCTATGCTCCCCCATGGTTTTTACCTGCACTGACGATATGGTGGGGCCTAGTCATCAGTGCTGCATCCTGCTGAGGTCAGGCGCAGCCTAGTCGAACCAATGCCTAAACAAACCACTCACTATATGTAATCAATAAAGTTGTGGCCAAAATTATGTCAATAACCTAAAACTAAATTCCGTGTCATGTGTGTAATTATTTATTGGGATAGCTCCTGGGGGGTCTTCACACGCAAAATCAGATTGTGAGAGTTTTTTACTCATTCTTGCTGCTGAGATCATTGCTCCTTACTTTCCTGTATTTGATACTTTTCCAGTCCTCAAACTCTCGTAGCTACAATGGGAAAGGGTGTAGACTGAGCCTTGGGGTTGTCTTTCCTTCTGGTGAGCCATTTTGCCACAAGTGAGAGGGAAAGAAACAAAAACATTATTGTTTCCCCCACAAATTAAGTCCCAAAGTGGAAGCTCTTAATCATAAAAAGTAATTTGGATTGGTCCTTGGAACATGGATCGACCACAGCTATTACCTTGGAAGAGGAGGGAGTTTCGGATCTAGCCTCAGAAATTACCCTTCCCAGAAGCTGTGAGCCAATAGCTACCGGGAAGAATCAGAAAGCACTTCAGATGTTAATGGACAAAGGGATACTGAAAGTCACATCTTTTCTGCAGTAGGGTGAAATGAAGGCAGGGTCGGGCTTTGAACAGGAAAATAGCTAGGGGTGGAACGGTTAGGCAGACCCTTCCCATGAAACTTCTACAGCTATTTTTTTAAAAAAAAACTTGGAGGAGAGGAGAATTGAGCATCAAGTATAATTTGGGCCTTAAACTGCAGTAGGGAAGACTTTATGATTATGTGCAACAATAAGAATATGTATAGCCAGTGCTTTTTCTGGGGGTATGCGGGGGTACACATACCCCTAAACATTTTGTGAATCTAAGTTTGGCCTCCTTGAGGGGCAGTAGGAAAATGAGAGTACCCCTAAACATTTTTTAAGAAAAAAAAAGCACTGTGTATAGCTAAAAACTTAGAATTATCAGACTTCATTGTCACACCAGACCCAGATGTGTGTGTGTTTAACAAAGTGGCTGCTCCCATACCTTGGAGGGTGGAGTTGGGTACCTTAGTCTACTTGCTCCTTGGATGATCCTTAATGTCAGCTTTGACAGCACTCCCATGAATATCAAGGCTTCTTGTTCGTATCCTGAAGACAGAAGTCTGTTTTTCAAATACACATGCATATTGAGAGGATAAGTGTGTCTTTTTGTGTTTGGGCTTTTCTTGTGCAGGTTTAGTGGACTAGGGGGGAAGGGGAAGTGGGATGGATTTGGCTTGATGCAGCTTCATAATGATGGTGAGAAAAACTGAGGAGTCAGAATCTCACAACATTCAAATGCCTTTTTAAAAATAAACAAACTAAACCTCACAGTGAACAAAGCCAAATCAAATATCTCTAGCTCATTTATTAGCTGAGAATTCTACAGTAGGCAAAAGGAGAGCCTTGGATGTTATTCACACATGCATGTTCCTCACCTGATTACTTGCCACTTGCTGGCTGGTAGCAGATTTATGAACTGACACTCCTTCACACTACTGTATTTGAGATGATGAAAAGTGATGGAAGTCATATTGGTGGACTTTTCTCTGGTTTATGAAGTCTATCATTCACATACCCATTTTCGTTCTAGTGGTCACTCCATGTTCTAAGAAAATAGCAGCTATACACAATTTTTGTGAAGCATGGCTGGGATCTATGCTAGTGTAGTTGTTTCTAAAACTTTGTTGGGGCCAGGACTGGCATGGTCCCTAGTGACACACTGCTCTGAAAAAGTGACGACAAATGTTGTTCCACTTTCCTTATGATCCTTACCATCAAGACGCCGCACATGGGAGGTAATTGGAACTATTAGGAATGATTAAAAGAAGGATGGATCTAAGAACACCACACACACACTAGCTACAAATAGCCTTTTCATTTCTTACAGTAGAGTCAATCTATACTACTAAATCAGATTGAAGAGTCAATCTGGTTATCATGGAAGAATGTCAAATATGCCTTTAATGACACCTCAAAAAAGGCACATACAGTGGTACCTTGGTTTAAGTACACAATTGGTTCCGGAAGTCTGCACTTAACCTGAAGCGTACTTAATCTGAAGTGAACTTTCCCATTGAAAGTAATGGAAAGTGGATTAATCCGTTCCAGATGGGTCCACGGAGTACTCAACCTGAAGCGTACTTAACCCGAAGTATGAGTGTAATTGGTTCTGGAAGTCCGTACTTAACCTGAAGCGTACTTAACCTGAAGTGAACTTTCCCACTGAAAGTAATGGAAACTGGATTAATCCGTTCCAGAAGGGTCCGCGGAGTACTTAAACTGAAAGTACTCAAACCGAAGCGTACTTAAACCGAGGTATGACTATAGGTACTTTGTAAAAATTATATCTCAAGGCATACTTGAAGAACTCGTGTTGAGGGACACCATTCTTTGAAGAATATCTAAGACAGGGCACACCTCTCTTGGATACCTAATTTAGCGCAATCCTATTTATGTCCATTAACAGATCTGTGTTGGGGAGGATGGCTGCAGCTACAGGAAAGTGTGTGTGTGTGTGTGGTTTGTTGAAGAGAATGGGACTTACTTCTAAGTAGACATGAATATAATTGCACTTCTTGGAAGTAGCTGTTGTCCTCCTCTTTCAGAGAGGAGGGAATGTTGCTTCAAAGCAGAGCCCTTATGACATACCCATGCATCACCTAAAATGAGATTTTACTTTTCAGAATTCTTTTCGTTTATCTATATATGCAGATTTAAGCAGATTTACAGTGCAAACATATACCTAACTACTCAGAAGCAAGCATTATAGTACTGAATGGAGCTTACTCTCAGATAAGCGTGCATATGTTTATACTTACCAGTAAATGCCACTGAACTCAACACAGTGTATTTATAATCTCATATTCTTTGACTAAGAATTCTTCAATTGGTGACAACAATTCAAAACATTTTTATGATTTTATTCTCAATGTGTCAGTTTTATTCATCATAAACAAGATATTAAAATTATTTAACTATTGTACATTTTCACTTGTAGTATAAATCCATTATAGAAGGTGTTTGGGATGCAAGTTAAAACCAAACCAGCCTCAATATATTAAATGCATGCATTCTTATTAAGTCTAAACTTTTTAAGAGGGCATTTTTACCTGAATCATCAGGATATATAATCTGGAAATCATATGTTGTGTGTGTATCTATTTCTAATCCATATCTATAAATAAATATGGGGGTGCATGTGAATATGCATAAGCAGCTAAACATACGACTTTTAAAATGCCACTCTTATTATGAGTTTCTCCAGAGGCCTACTGTCTTCTGACAGCAAAAGATAAAGGTGGCTAATACAAATGAGTCACTGTTCCCTTGAAATAAGATGATTCAATTCCTATGTAAGAAAGGAATTGAAGAATTAACTGTTGGTTTATCCTAAAAGACGCATCAGTAAACAGTAACAGAAAGCATAAGCCTCATCATGTTTGCTCTCTTTGTTCTATATATTACCATGGGGAAAATGACACACACACACACACACACACACACACACACACACACTCTCTCCCTACTTCTGATGTGTGTCATGTTACTTCTGGCGTAGTTTGTCCACCTTTGGTTTTCACCCTGAACTTAGCTGTCACCTGTGGTTCCTAAAGGCTGTCAGCATGTTACAGTGGCCATACCCTGAGAACAGCTTCAACTGGCCAGCTAAACCAGGTGAGGGTAGCTGATGAGTCTCAAGTCCTCAGTGAGTTAGGGACATCCCCTGCATGTGAAGCAGGCTCCAGTGGATTGAATGGATGAGACCAATAGCAGGTCCAAAGGTCAAGAAAGCAGTTTCTGCATGTGCAGTAGAGGCAAGTGAGGGGCAGATAGGGCTCGTCAACCTGGGAAAGTAGCCCACCTAGGAGAAAGAAAAGTTTGATCCTAAACCACAGCTGCTTTGTGGGATATCTTTGAGAGAAGAAAAGGTTAAGGAGTAAAGCCAACACAAATCTGGAGCAGAGTCCCTAAGACGGTGGGATGATGCTTTGTATGCCTCCTTCTGGCAACTCCTGCAGCCAAGCTGCTGCCAAAGGTATAGCTATGCTTTTCTTTGGACCACACCAAGTCAGACCAAGATGGGGGTCTTGTTGTCTGGGGAGCCCAGGACCTCCATACTCACTGCCCAGGCTTGCACCCTGGGGAGGCCACTTCGGTGCTGCTAACACAGCAGTTTGACTTCATTCATTGTGTCTTGAGACAGATGGATGCCAACAACATACACATCCAGATAAACTGCAAGATTTAAAAAAGTAATGAAGGGCATATATGCACCAACTAAGCAATATGTTATCCATTACTGTGGAAAACTCCAATTGGCTGTATACTTGGTCTCCACTGAGATCCTCCTCCAAAGGTCTTCTGGTGGTTCCCTCACTACAAGAAGCGAAGTAACAGGTAACCAGGCAGAGGGCTTTCTCGGTAGTGGTGCCCACCCTGTGGAACACCCTCCCTTCAGATGTCAAGGAGATAAAGAACTACATAACTTTTAGAAGACATCTGAAGGCAGCCCTGTATCGGGAAGTTCTTAATGTTTTATGTTTTACTATGTTTTATATGTGCTGTAAGCCACCCAGACAGGCTGGGGAAACCCAGCCAGATGGGTGGGGTATGAAGAAGAGAAAGAGGAAGAGGAAGAGGAAGAGGAAGAGGAAGAGGAAGAGGAAGAGGAAGAAGAAGAAGAAGAAGAAGAAGAAAATGCCCATATTATTATTATTATTATTATTATTATTATTATTAACAACAGTAATAATATATTTGATGCCCATATCCATACTTTATTATGCACAATGATTCAAGTGCTGGAAATAAGGGTCACTTCAGACTTTTTTTTTGGTGTATACCTAATGTTTTTAAAGTGCACAACAACAAATGTCCATTTGCAAGCATGTATCATGATGCAGGTACTCTAATCAAGGAACTATGACTGGCAACCCTTCCCTGTATGCTTGATGGCAAATCATGCATTTTGGTAATGTGTGAAATACATAGGTGAAATGTACACCACCACTGTAAATTAAATATAATTATATAAGACAACCATTCCCAATGTGGTGCCTTGCAGATATTTTAATCTACAACTCCCATTGTGCCTAGCCATTGATCATGCTGGCTGAGAGTGATGGGAGTTGGTGTCCAAAACATTTGGAAGGCACCACCTTGGAGCAGGCCAGTATGAAGAGTAACTTTCTAATCTAGTAGTCATTTCATGTTGAGCATTTCCTGAGATTTGAACAGCAGTGGGATAATAATTACTATGTCAAACTTACTAGTCAGAAAATTTAAGTTCAGCACACTTGCAAGGAAATGGAAAACCAATATAGTGTAGTGATTAGAGTGTCTATGGAGAACAGATCCCCACTCAGCCTCAAAGGTCACCATGTGTCCTTCAGACATTTACTCTCTTCAAATCTAATCTACCTTACAGGATTGTTGTGAGAATAAACTGAGATAGCCTAGATCTATGTACACCACTCTGAGCTGATAGGAAGAAATGTGGGATACAGATGTGGTTAAAAATAAGAATGCACTCGGCCATGGTTAGGTTGAGATTGTGTGGTGATATGATTAAATGTAGTGAGACTGTAATCCTTATCTGGGTGTAGCTACATTATGTTTGTCTATTCCAAAGTAGGGAAAGATAATTCACAGAAGTCAATGAGACCAATTCAAGTGTGGCCTGTGGGTCATTCTCTTAAAGGAAAACTGCTGCAAGTATCTGGGAAGAAGAGTGAACCAACTCTCTACAACATAATATGAAATTTGATACTGTTGTCAGTACAATTCCCCAGTGAGAAGGATAAATTGTGGTCAAGACCTGGTCAGGTTAACTAGTGGTCATCCCTTCTGGTGGTACCTTTTATATACAAAAAGAGGTCAACACAATTGGAGAAGAAATTTGAAACCTAATACCAGCCATGAAACAAGACATCTGTTGGACTCTTATTTGTTTCTTTTTAAATGGGCTTTAATTGAAAGCTCAGTGAAAAATGCAGGTTACAGTCTTTGTGGTATCAATAGCTTGTAGCAACATCTGAACCATGATGCATCTAAATTATGTTTGTTCACTTTCTAATTTTAATTGTTTAAGAGCAATACATTATTAGATATATATTTATAGACATATATACACCACTTCAAACAATTAATTGTAAATAATAACCCCTAAACCCTGAAATAATATATTTCCTCACATTGGGCATTTATTTTTGCACATATAATTGTAAATGAGAGGACGTTCAAGTCACTTAAGAGCTATTTGTGTAGCTTAAGAGCCATATGTTAATGGAAATTCTGGACCAGCCTCTTCTTGAGTTCAACTTTAACTTTATTTTACACATTTCGCTAGCCATATAACCAGCATGGCTGCATGTTAAACAAATCCTAAACATTTACAATGATACTGACTTTACTTTGTGTGAGGATCTGTATCTCAAAGTGGAATATTTAACATTGAAAAGTTGAAATTTAAACCAGCTTCAAAATACAAAAAACAAAGATACATTTTCTCTACATTAATGCTGTTTGTGTTAAAACAAGTTAACTTCAATGCAAGATTTTCATCTTCAGTATAGAAAAATATCAGTTCCTCTAACTTTACCAGTTTTAGAAGCAAAGCTAGTGATCTTGCAGATTGTACACACTCTCATAGTCTCTCCCTCATAGTCTCCTATGGGAAGGGAAAGTCCAATGCAATATATTGTTTGAGCTTCCTTAGAAGACTGCATGTATACTATACCAGCACTTCTTTCTATTGCCCTTCATCAAGGCAACAGGGGAGGAGAAAGAGGGTCTCTAATAGCAGGACACTGGAGTCAGTTAGAAACCAAGTCATTGGGGTGCAAAAAAATATTGTGCTCAGTGGTGGCTGGCACCTAAATATGGGAGTCAGGTGACTCACATCTCGGCTGCTTAGGAGGACAATAAGCACCTCTCATTAAATGTTGCTCCTGCCTAAGGCACATTCAATTACCAGTCTGCATAACACATATGACTATACCACTGTATAGGGTTCTCTCCACTTGAACAGGAATCCTGAAAAACAAAGGTTCCCGATCGCACATAGAGAAGCCTATTCATATATACTTACATGCTCATAGGTTCTGTGCAGACTTTAAACTGAGCATGCGCAGGTTGTGGAAAGGCGTGTGGTCCTGGCCTCCCCCATATACATCTATTTATTGACTTTCTGAAACCAGCCACACTGTTCCCTTTGTTTTCCCTCTCTTTAGTATAAACAATTGTGGGAACTGCACAAGCCTATGTGAATTGTGGGGCTCTGGTGTACATCAAAGTGTGCATCCAACCCCCAGATGAATTGCATGTGCATATAAGAAACTACTAGAGCACCCACAACTCTGAGGATTGCAAGCAAGATATTGGAATGGTTGACACTGAAGATTCACAGAACGATATAAAATTGTCCCATTTGGGCAGTACAAAGATTACTAAAATTGACGGAATATTTATACAGGACTGCAGCAGTATTTTGAAACTTCAGTGTTTGCAATAAGCACACAATATACAGGGAACAGACTTTCAAACATACCAATCATTTATATATGAGTATGACATAGCACTAGCTTGCACTTGCAAATTTCAAGTAAGAAATAAAAAGTACAAAACCTTTTAAGGCAAGAACAAATATACATAGCTAAAGTCTATCGTAATATTTAAAGTATAACATAGTCAACTTGTAATTATATAATAATGTTACAAATTGGAGGTTTTGGAATAGGAAGGTTCAAAATTCCAAGCAGAGGCCGATACTGAACATTATCCTACAGTTTAGTTAACTTGTCTCAACCGCATTATGAAGGCATCTGAGATTTCCTAAAGACTCGACAGACAATGGTTGAAATGTTTGCAGTAGTTCATAGGGTCCATCTGGTTTGTACAGACAGTGTGAAACATCTAAAGTGTAAGTTGAAGTTTAGTCATGTTCCTGTTGTGCATATTATGATGACGGACCAATTCATCAGACCGAGCAAATTTTTTTTGACAGCTGGGCCACCGACAACTGAAAGGCTTTTCACCTGTCAACAAAACACAGAGTTATTAAAATGTCATAGGATGAGTTTTTATCATCTAGGCCGATCCCTTCTTAGCAAATAGAAAATGTCAATAGAAGCTTGTCCCTAACTTTTAAATATATGGTACTCCATCAAGGTCTTTGGAGTCTAGCCCAGTGATTTCAAAGGGAGATGGATGGTGCTTTTAGCTTCTATTACTTTTCATTTCAAAATATTAATTATGTTTACACCATTCTCTGCCTCCAAAAGAGCTCAGAGTGCCTTATTTATGCCTCCAACAGATCTTCCATCCAGGCATTGCTCAGGAGTAGATCTAGTGTGCTTCATTCCCCTATATATCATACTCTGGGCAATAGCTTCTATTATTCTTTTCAATGGGAAATGAACATTCAAAATCTATACAGACCTGAGACCTATGAAATGATATTCTCCTGTTATCATGTAGTTTAAAGCAGTTATTTGTTTATGGTTTGTTTACAGATTTATATGCCTTATGGGGAAATGCTCACAAGGTGGCTTACAGATAATTACCATTAAACAATAAAAACAACCAAATCAACAATAATATTTAAGAAGTGCCACTCACTTTTAAACAAAGGAATGGGCAACTTCTACTCTTGGCTAAGCCAGTTTTAGCTTCCTTTTCACATTAGAAGGCAGCCTATTATTGGCCATCCCAACCCCACCAACTTTCAGCAATGAACACCATAGTATGATAACACTACAGTACTGGAGAGGCATCCAACCTCAAAAGAACAGATCAGCACAAACGTGGCATAGCTAGTACTCTCTGCACTGCAGTTTCAGGAGTGGACTACGTTCTATGTTAATGGTGTATTTGAACCCCCTCAGAGGCAAACTTTGGTAATATGGCTCCCTAAGCAAGGACAAAAATTGCCACCACCACCCTCTATTTCTGATATTTCACAATAATTCCTTTTGGTTCAGTGGCTTTTTATGGATCTTAAAAGGTACACTTATAAATATTGGTTTCTTAAAATTACTATTATTATTTAGTGCCCCCTCGCCTCAGTTCCCTGTGCAGGAAAACTGCCTGCAGCACCCTAAATCCGGCACTAATCTCATGCAGCACCAAGGCCACAATTCAGATCCGCACTTTAGCACAAGGGAGGGAGTAGGGTTTTTAACTCTTCCTATGGCAGCAATCCTGCGCTGCTGAAAATTGCCCCTACCTGAAGCTGCAACTTGCCTCCAGAGCTGCAGAAAATGGCAGCTTTGGGGACAAACAGAAGCTATGTATTGCGGGATATGATTTTTTACAAGAAAATGGGGCAGGGGGAAAGCTAAATCTCCTCTTCTGCTGAGCTGTAGTCCTGACACAGATTTACAAAGAGGGGGATTGATTATTTGTAGTGGCAACACCACTCTAAACTTCTAAGAATTTTTTGTAGATGACCCATTAATGAAAGCAGCAGATAATTTTTACATTCCTTTCAAAATATGATCCTACAGTCTCCAGCTTCAGTGCAGTTGTCACTATTTTTCAAATACTTAATGTTCAGGTGAAAGTACATGAAGCTTCATAGGATGGACTAAGCAGGATCACTTGTCTAGTACATCTTGATAACGCTAACCCTTGCCTCTTATTACATTCACTAATTTCCTGGAACTACCATATGCATTTAAAACATAGCAAAATCAATTCAGGTAAAATAAATTTAAAAATATAAATGGGAAAAAAGTATACGCACTTGTTTTACCTGTATGAGTCCTGGTGTGAGTCTTCAGGTGGTCAGATCTGGAGAACTTTCTCTGACAGGTTTTACACTGGAAGGGTTTCACACCTAAATAGATAAAAGAAGTCTAGTCCCATGTTCCAATACCTTTTCAGAGGAGTGAGGGACACCAGTTGCTTATGACCTCCAAACTATGGATTTTTGCTTTGCTTTTGTTGTTTAATAGTTACCGAAATTAATCTTTCTCTTTGCACATGCCTACACATCCCAAAGGTCATTAATCAGGCTTCTCAACTTCAGAACCTTTTTTCAACCCTCTTTCTCCAGTTAGTGCTTTCACAGTGCCTTTGTTCCTGGCAAAGCAAGTAAGGATTAACTCACTACCAGATTTGTAACTTGAAAGGGAGCAAATGATGACCCTCTGGTGCTGATTATTTTTGCAGCTTAGTGTTTGGGGCATTATTTCATTTAAATTTGAAATTTACTTTTGTTCAATATTCTACATATTTTCCTAACACGTTAAAAAAAGGTCCATCAATTATGTGCTTTAACCTAGGAAGTTTATCTTCTATATCCAGCAAAAGAGCTAACCAACCATAAAGCTAAGCACAATATTCCATGTCCTTCATCACCAAGCCTATGGTTTTAATATTTGTTAACAAAATGTTTGATGCCCACAAAAAATGTTTAATTGTGTATTTCTCCTAGCAGAAAGCACTTCCACAAACCAAGGCATTTTCTTTTCTTTAATTCACTCCCTACCTGGTTACGTTCCCCCAACCCTTCCCAAAAGCTGCTCCTGAGGGTTTGGTTTGGAGACTTCTGGGACAGTATGGGATATGGCATGGAGTGATGAAGTAAATTGGAGAAACTGGATGGCACACTACCCATTGAAGCAAGGGTACTTAACCTTTTTTTGGTCTGATGGATGGCATTCATCCTCGACCAACCTGGGGAGAGGGGCACATGTTACGTGTGGGCAGCAGCATACCTAGGCTCTCTTGTCCCCTTTGCAAGGAGCTGTATCAGCACCCATCCACCCATCCCTTGCACCCTTGGTAGGAGATACATTGGTGCCTCCAAAGTCGGGAGAGACCATGGACCAGAAACTCAAAAAGTTTGCTTTTTGTTGCCTTCTGCACTCCTCCAGTGATTTCCTCCATGGCCATCTCCATTCTCTGCTCCACCTCCCTCCACGCACTGCTTTAACTTCTGCATCCTTCCTCCTCCCTCCCTTTTTCCTCCTTCTGCAACTCTCACCCACTCTCTTTAGCTTTCTTCCCTCCAAGCCCTGCTGGGTGCTCCACTCACACTTCTAATAGTGCCGCCAGCCAATTGAGATGGGCCCCCTGCAGAGATGTTGTGACGGTTCACACCAGTGACCAAATTCTTCTGCCAAGGTGCTCAGAGGAGCCTGCGTGCCTCACCTGGCCGCCCGGAGTAGTGGAAGTCCTGCCCAGGGAGCATGCAGATGGGTAGATGGGCTTCTAGTTACTCCGAGCCACTTTTTGCACCTCCCTGGGCCTGTGCCCTTGGCAGGGGCCAACCTGAGTAACCCTTAGGTACGCCCCTGCTCGTGGGTGCAATTGAAAGTTGGTGTGGCTGCCCCACACTCTCACTTGCAAATGCACAGGCCACATCCCCCTACATCCCCCTGTAGATCAGCTGAGGGGAGATTATTGCCCCCTCCCTACTCATCACATGATTGATCTGATGACTGAGGAGGGGCTGGATTGTATCCCCATCAAGAGTGTTGGGCTGGACAGAGAGAGTTAAACTTCACCATCCATCACATCACTGTTTCTACTTTCTTAATTTTTCTTTTTTGGCACAACACAAAATATGTGGGATCTTTGCAGTTCCCCCAAAATTTGCTTGGTGACAGCATCAAGCCCCCAAGTCTATGGCTAGTGATGTCTGCACTAAGCCGAAGGCACTACTGGGTACAACCCTATATATGTTAACTCCAGAGATTCCAAAATTTGGTACAGAAAGTTCTGCATTAGCAAATGTTCTCATTATTTCTTAAAACAAACATATAAAATGCTTAGGATTATTGCCCATTCACAGAACCATTGGTTTCCATAGGTCTATCCCAAGTATGATTTGATTTTCAAACCAATCAAAGTACTGCATTCACATCATTATGGCCAAACAAATTTGAACTTCACCTCTACTAACTATTAAAAGAGTGTGTGTGCATGTTTACTCACTGGGAAATGGAGAGAACAAAAGGGGGGGTCCTTCCTTTTTCTAACTGATGAGATGAGAAAGAATAAGAAGGCAGCTACTCTTAATATAAGAGTACTGCACCAGATGTTCTGTTTTGTGCTGAAGGTTGTTCCTGATGGTGTGCTGCTCTGAGCAGCTGAAAATGGTGCCAAATGGAAATGGTTCCTAGAACCAGCCTTTGAAATTGGGGGCTTCAAGGCAGCTGGAAGTTAATAATGTACAGTGCCATGAAAAGTGCACCTTGCACAAAATTCAGTTCTGATGGCCACAGTAAGCACACCTGGTGTCTGGTGATTGGCAGCTGGATGTTTGGGCTGAAAAAAACCACCTCATGAACCAAACTAGCCTGTTGGATCAAATTAGACTGGCAGCTCAGAGGTTCCTACTTTCTTCAAAAATACACCCCAGCATTTTAAATTGGGCTCAGGTGGAAATAGGCAACCAGTACTTGTCTTCCAAAATAGGTGTAATATAAATTGCTCTGGCTGTACCCGTTAAAAACCTAGTAGTCATGTTTTGCACTAAATGAAGTATTTAATGCAGCACAGTAGTCCAGCTTGGAGGTTACCAGATCACCGTGTCTAGGCTATCTGTACAGGAACAGCCACAGCTGAAGCAGCCATAACTGATAAAAGGTCCCTCTGACTTAGATCAAATGTGACCTACTGCACAAAGGCACGAGTCACACCCATTGAGCCACTCATTTTTGTGCCTGACCCTCCCCGCCACTGGCATGTGTCCCCCAGAAGGTTGCCTATCAGGAAGCATGACCCTTGATCTGATGAAGTTTCCCCATCCCCATTGTCAAGAAAACCAAGAAAGCAAAATAGCAATATTATCTGCTGCTTTGTTTGAAATACTGAGACACAGACAAGAGGCTTTTCGCAACTGAATTAACAATTCCAGAATAAAGACATCAAAATCATCAGGCATTAAGTTTGCATTAATAATATATTATAAATTATGCATGTAAATAAAATGTATAAATGCATGTAATGGCTCTCCAAATAACAATGTTTCTACTTAGTGAAGTTTGTATAAGCCCTTTCACAGGATTCATCAGGATCACCTGTATCAATGTTCTTTGCATTGACCCCTCTTAAAAACAATTGGATTCTCCTGCATCTAACAATATGTACCAAAAGTACAAATCTTTTTGCTTCTCCCCAAAACAGAAGTGATAGTGTTGCTAGCCATGCTACAATTTTAATGATACATGAAAATATCCACTGCATATGTTCAATAAACTGCTTTTTTGCAATTTAACTTTGAACGTATCCAAACAATTGATGACACATGAGCCCATAATCCTGAATTACAGGGGTAAAGAGGAGAGAAAGGAATCAGAATTCAACTTTTCATACTCTAGGTTATGGAAACTGCAAACTGCTACAAATTTCAAAAGCCAAGGCATGCAACAAACCTGTATGTCGTCTTTGGTGTCGTTTGAGTTGATCTGAACGAGAAAATCTTCGTTCACAGTCCTTAAAGTCACACTGATATGGTTTTTCACCTTAGGGAGAACAAGTTTCATTTGAAAAAGGTGAATAAAGTTGGAAAATAAAAGCCCATACGAACACACTAGAACAATTTTCAATCATATATACTTTTAAAGCAGGTGAATATGTCTGTGTTGTAGTAGGGGTGCTTTATATAAGTCATTTTCAAGGAAAATCTCTGCATGGGAAGAATTGGGTGTGCAGTCACATCTCAATTGTGGCAAAGCAGTTTATTTTGCTACAACGTGTGTATACTGCAGTTACCCCATCTGTGTACTTAATGCAAAGTAAGTTAAAATTCCTTTAGGATAATCCTGAAACAGATGTTTGTTGGATTCTGTCAGTTTTCTGCCATCAATCAGTTTAAAAGCTGTTCTGACAACCTTGTAGATTTTAAGTACCAAGGGTGAGATTTGCCAAAACAACTCTAGCAGCAGAAGACTTGCATGAGGACTTTCGATTGCATAATGGGGCTTTCAGTGGGCTGGATCCAAGCGAAGCATGAATGAAGGTCCACTTACAGAACACTTCTGTTCATTGAATGGTGGGGAGAAGGTGACTTCTTCCAGTTCACCTTTTTGCCTGCAGTAGCCCTTTGAGCCCCCTTAAATCTGCTCGGAGGAAGAGGGAACCTTCCAAATGAGAGTGAGAGGTGTTACTGGAGACTGCAGTGTAAGGGGGAATCACATTGAACAGGAGCTTCTGTGGATTCATAGCCCATTCCATGACCAGGACTCTTGTTGCTTCTTAACTGCATCTTATGTTATGAGAATATTCAGCCACTGTCTACTTAAGTCACAGCTGGGCCCATGCTTTCTTTCTTTCTTTCTTTCTTTCTTTCTTTCTTTCTTTCTTTCTTTCTTTCTCTTTTTGAAGAAGGTCAACATGTACTGGAAGTGACTGATAATTCAAGATCACAAGCAGCAATTTACAAAAAAAACCCCACTAAGGATAAAGTTACATAAATAATATATTTATTTTCTTCCATCTTTGCCATAAGGGAGGGCACCATCCCAAATTCTTCTATTGATGCTTAATTGCTCAATCTCCATTTCTGAGCATAAAGAATTGTAGCTAAGACTGGCAAGTAAGAAACCATGTCTAATATAACCTCCCAAATGATTTAGCAAAATAAATAAATAAATACTGGGGTTAGATTCATATGAGATTTTAGTAGGGCTTTCTCGCCCTTTGCAGGCTTAGGAAATAACTCTATAATCCCTCATTCTGTCACAATAAGTCATTTAATATCAGCCTAATATCAATAGGCAGGGAATTCCAAAGTTCAGGTGCTGCCACCCTCAAGGACTAACTTGTTACAAATGCAAAGCAGACTTCCTCTGAGTGACAGTGAGTTTCAGGCTGGGTTCCCCTGCATCCCTTTCATCTTCTAGAGATGCTAGTGATTCAGCTTAGAACCTTGTTCATGCAAAGCATATGCTCTGACCACACAGCTATGAATCCTGCATAGTGGCATGCATTTCTACATTTCTTCAGGGCTAATAAACACTGGATCAGTTCTAGTTTATTCAAGATGCTATATACAGGGTCCTCCCTCAAAGAGGGCACAGGTTGTGGTGAGACCTGGAAACCAACACCCTGTGTTGTGGGTGGGTAAGATGGGTCAGCCACAACACTCGATTTGTAGGTCCCTCGATGTTGAGTTCAATCTGGCCAATGGGGTGCAGTCCAAACAGATCGAGGGACCTATATATGCCCATGCACATGACCCAGAGCTTCCTCTTTCGGTGCGTGCATTCGGAACACTCACCCACCCACCTCTCCCTACTTTTAGGGCTTGTTGCGCTTGACCTTGCTTTGCTGTTGTGTGTCGTCTGTCGTTGGGACAGGGGCACGGCAGGAATTTTCCCCACTTGGCTGATTGGCTGGTGCCATTTGGGTTTCACCTGCCGCGTAGCAAATTGTCACAACTTGTAAGGCTGCAGATAGGCACTGGTTCAGATGATAGGGATGGGAGAACGCTCTCGCCATCCCTATGTGAAGGGTATTCCGTTAAAGGAATCCAGGGCCTCAAATGGTTTGATCAACCCCTGTGAGGGGGTTGTGCCCATGCCTGAGTCTTGGTGGCGGACATAGCCTGTTCCCAGCTTTCCGCCTATCCAGGTGTTCACCCTTGGCTGACCTATCCTGGTGCCCTGGGTCAGAGCTACCTGCAAAGGTGCAGGGAGCTAGTTGAATCATAGCCTATGCAACCACTCACTTTCTGTAATCAATAAAGTTGTGGCCTAAATTCTGCCAAAAACCAAACAAAAATTTGAGTCATGTTTGAATTTATTTAGGGGGGAGGTTTCTGGGTCTGAACACGCAAATGATTCTTTTGTAAACTAGGTTTATTCTTATTAAAAAGAGTTATTTTTGCATGTCATAAAGCAGCCGCTTTGAAACATCGTTATGTCTTTTCCAAATGGCAAGCAACATCACCCATATTAACTGCTCTTTCACATTTACACTGAAAGCAAGGAGTTCAACAGCTAAATGTTTCTGTTGGATATCTGTAACAGAATCTTTATAGCTTCCTGTGGAAGTCACCCAAAGGAGTTTACTGGCTTTTAAAACCCAAAGTGGGTTGTTTCCATGTCCATTCAGATTAATTTATTTATGCAAAAAGTTATATTTGTCACATGTGTTTAAAATGGTTCCTTTTGAATCTGGCCATAAGGTCTCCCGTAGGAATTGCTGTGCCTTAAAACTGATTGTGAGGAAGGCTGAAGCCTTGGCAGATTTAAGGCAGAGAATGTTGGTGGAACAGAATGCACTGAGCAGACTATAGTCTCCAAAATTCAGTGCAAATGCAGTTCTAAAGCATGTGTGTTTGAGCAGCATGAAGTGATACATTTCACACTGCTTCCGCATTGCAAACAAAGGTCTTCTGTTATTATCAGGCTTACTTGGAACAGTTGTATCTTCCTCAAGTTAAGCTACAGTAACCATCTCCTACAGACCTCTGCTGTCATTCATCTATGTATGGGAATGTTTTCAAACAGAATATGTCATTTACCCTTTTCAGAATTTTACTATCTTTACATGTCTCTGCATTTCTGAATAGAAACTTTCATCATTATAGGAAATCACGTTAAATTTAAATGTAAAAAGTGCATGAAGCCACTTATGTAATCAAGAATGTTTCAATAACCCAGGGACCTCGTCACACTTCATGAGTTGTATCCAACTAGGCCATACTCAAAGTACTGTAGATCCATTATGTTCAATCCATTAAAATCAATTTACCTCCACTAGTTTCAGAGGGTCTACTCTTGAGCAATGCTTTTTTCTGGGGGTACGCAGGGGCTACACATACCCCTAAACATTTTGTGTATCTTTGTACTTTTGTCCATTTACTGTATTTATTTTTGAACTCTAAAATGGTGTTTTTCTTGAGACAAAATGAGAGTACCCCTAAATATTTTTTTAAGAAAAAAACACTGTTTTTCAGTGTGACTTAGTCAGATGCAACCCTATACACCTAAGATGTTTCAAGTTTACACCCATAAACACAAACATGGGTGTCATACAGTTCCCTTGTCAGGAATTATATGCTGAATAGCAAACCATGTACAATGTGTGAATGGCTTTTGGCATTGTTACAAATCTTATCGCTTCTGTGTGTTCTTCTTGAGCTATTGCTACTATTATTTGATATTTATTCAGTGTAAGAAGTATGCTAGGTCCCAAGCACTTTGTTGACTGATAACATGGGGCATCTTGTTGTGCTTCCAATGCAATTTGTGTCCTGAAATAAGGGTTAAGAACGTAGGACAGTGCCATGGGAGTTGCCCTGTGGTATCCTGCAAGGTTGCATATTGTGCCCCATGCTATGTAACACCTTTTTGAAGCCCCTGGGAGGTCTCATTAAGAGATTCAGAGTGAAGTGTCATTATGCAGAAATGAGGGGGGGGGGCTTTTGCTTGCAGAGTATGTGCTCTGCCCCTGGGCTACTGCCCTCCTCCCTATAATTAGCTACCTATGAATTTCTAGTAAACATCAGGATTGATTCAGACACATGCTGAGATATGAGATGCCAGAAGCACAATGCTAAATTCCGGACACTTTCCAACACAGATTGGGCTCATAGAAAGCACCTGCTCAGCAGCACACAAGGGGTGAGCAGCATCTGACCACCACATATCTATCCATAATGCAGACTGCTGCTATTGTGCACTCATGCTTGGGTGCACAAATTATTCTTAGAGCATGGTAAATTTAATGCGCTGAACATCTGAAAACCTATTCCCAACTCCTTCCAAAAAGGTGAAGACAGATATCAAACTATTACCACTGAAAATGTAAGCAACAGAAACTTGTGGAAAGTCACTCAATGGGGAATACCTGATAAACCAGCTATGAAACATCTACAGGAAGAATGACCATGTGTATTTATTTTTCAGAGAGCTTTGCGGTTATGTGGAAAACCCCATTCATGATACTTTTTTTATACACTAGCTATCTATAAATTTAAACTGGCCTCAAGATTACACTCGGTGCGTACATTCCAGGAAATAGCAGATGTTCCCCAGAGAGCTGTCTCCCACTCGTTTCTCCTCAAGGCTAAACCACTTCATTCTATTCTGTTGAGGCAGCAGACTGATAAGGGCCCAGAAAAGTGAAGTTTAAGGGACATCCCCATACTGGTCACCAGTAATCTCCTTTCCTGCCCCTTTTGCCTTTGCTAATTAGGAAAACACATGGAAGGTTCATCTTCACAGCTATCTTCCCACTGTCTGGTCCCAAATCTAAGGTGCAAAAGACTTGGAGCCAGATTCTGCTAAATAATTGTGCTAGTGGGAAGCAGGGCAATGAGTTTCACCAGCACAATGGAGAGTCAGAACCTCCAGAACAGCTCACAGGGAGAGAAGAGCAGAGGTCATTTAGTCTAGCAAGCAGAAATGCTTGATGGAACAATTGTATTAGCTCAATGTTTAATTCCATCCATTTTCCTGATTGGAAAAGAGTCATGAAGTACAATTGCATCTTCAATAATGTTTTTCTTATAGGAGGGGAGCGAGAAACCAGTCATACCAAGGAGATGCTGTCTGTTATGCGTAATCAAGGTGGAATTATGGGAATGCTGATCTTTAGCTTAGCTTGGAATGTGCATGTGTGCTTGCAGCAAGCTCAGCAACTTGCATCAGTGCAGCATAGGATGACCAGAAAAGGAAGATGTGTCTCCGGCACCTTTAATACCTATGTAGAAAATGGATTTGCAGCAGGTGTAGGCTGTCATTCAAACTACCGTGTAGCCATCCTAATGTATAGCCAGAGCTGAAAAATTGGCATCATGTTTACAGAAGGGTTTATATGTGCTGATACTTTTTCTCTCATAGTATAATACCTCATAACTGGTATAGTTCTCCAAGTTCATGAATATATCCATGGGCCTTGAAAAACATTATTGTTCTGAAGAGGAATGGGGTACTGGATGAGGTTGGAAAGACTGCACACCCAGAGAGTGAGTGCTCACAGAGAACAACTTCATAAGCTAACTCTAAAGGCAATCCTTTCATTGGAAGAGACCAGTCTACAGTGATTGGTGGGAACAAAATGGCCTGGTCAGGAAAGAATGTGTAATAAGAACCACAAGACCCAGTATGAACTGGGGTGAGCTGCTCCAGGTCACCAGGTTTGTGACAGTGACTTATGCATATGTTCTGAAGAAGAGACAGTTGTTTACACACTCTGTATCCTTCCCTGGAAAAGGAGCCATGACTTTCCAAACAAAATCTTTAATATAAATTTGTTAAATTAATGAAATTTTGCTTTTCAAAACTACAGTAGAAAAAGCTGTTGCAAGAACTGTGCCTGTTGGTTGTTCTGTGCAAAACATTTTTACAGTTTTGCTGAGAAGAAAACTTCGATGGGTACAAAGTAGTACACTTCACTGATTAAAAAACTAAGAGTGTCATTCTACTGATGAGTCACGTCAGTGCATAAGGACTTCTGTTTGTGCAATAGGGCTTCCCCTCTTTATGTGGAGGGTGGGATCAGGCGAATCCCTGGAACAGTGCATGGGGGAAGGAGGTTGGGGGTCATTTTGGCTGGAAAGTGCGAAATTGCATTCCTTCCAGACTCCCAAACCATACACCAATTTCGAGAAAAACCTTCAAAAACACAAATCATAGTTGCTGGATCATGTTAATGGTGATTGAAAGCTCCATGAAATCTTACCACTTAATCCAGTGTATTGTTTATATTGCTTTTCCCCCATTGTATTTCTCAGCTTCCTAATGCTCCAAATCAACCAGATGCCTTTTATTATTATATGTTTCAGTTAATGGTATTGTTAATAACCAGGAAAGCACTCAATAAGCAGTTAAAGGGCACATGAGAAGTCAGCAAAAGCTGTGTTGAAACATTAAGAAATGCTGATATGAATTTCAATTTTTTCTCTCTGCATGTTTTCTAATCCAGCTGTGGGTAACACTATCTGAGTGAGCAGTCTGCAGGAAATGTAATGAGCCAGTCATGTATAAATATCTAGGTGATGAGAAAGAGGAATCTTATGGAGCACATCCAGCTCCACCACCACCACCCCCAATGTGTGTGTGTGTGTGTGTGTGTGTGTGTGTATTATCAAGCACAATTCACTTGAAAAAAATAACATACTAATCATTAATTTGGAATGATATGCAGAAGCATTTTGTTCCTTAAAAAAAAAACCTTGAAGACCTGTGAGGCCATGACAAATAAGGTAGTCATTCAGTTGTGCTGTATATGCAAAGCAACCACACACACACACACACACACACACACACACACACCACATCCCTATTAGAGGTGACCAGTGAAGGATTATATTGCTCTTTTTAGCCCAAGGACCCCTACAATGCCCCACGTTGGAGGGATGAACACAGCATGGTGATGTAATCCCACTGTCTGAAGGAGTCTTCTACTTGAAGGGTCCACTCCAAGTCTTAATTAAAAACTTCATTGAAGTTCCCCATCAGCAGTAAGAAAGCCCAAAGGTCACCTAGTCATAGTGTTTCTAGAGTGGCTGGGGGAACCCGGCCAGATGGGCGGGGTATAAATAATAAATTATTATTATTATTATTATTATTATTATTATTATTATTATTATATATTGTATTTCTATTTACATCATATGAATTTTATATAAATTTGCTTACCTATAAACCTATGTGAATTTTGTGCAAATCAGCACTTGCTTTTGCTGTTGGTATGTAAATAGCCATTTTATATGAATGGGTTCAATTCCCAGCACAGTGAACACCAAAGCACAGAATCAGACATCTAACTAGGAACAATTTTGCAGTCAATTAAAATACTTACCTGTGTGCTTTCTTCCATGCATCTGCAGATGAGACAGTTTGAAATATCGTTTATTGCAGCCAGGGTATTCACACATGAAAGGTCTTTTCTCGTTTGTGTCACCTGCTGATCTAACAATCATAGGAGTTACTCCAGGTACTCGTCTCACATCCTATAATGACATTAAGAATTTGGGTTATTATATGACCAGTTTTCAGAACTGGAAGCAGTGCAAGCAATAACTGCTCCAATTATACTACCTTAAACTCAAAACATATCAATTGTAATTAATATTTATTTGATTTGTTTATTAATCATTTTTCTTCCTGTAAAACAAGCTTTAACGTATTACTGCTTAGCAAAAAAATAAAAATTTCAGGCCTTCAGTTAATATATTTAGGAAAGTGCAACGCCACTTTGAAGTTTTCCATTTAGAGGAATATTGTAGCTTGTTCTAATGAAAATGATTTCTGTTGTTTCTTTTTCTTTAAGTCAGCCAATAGTTTCTCACTGAGTTAATTACTGATGCAGTGGAACAGTGGAGAAAAGATCCTGTAAAGGAGTGTAAAAATAATAATGCATGGCATAGAGAAAGTATATAGAGAAAAGTTTTTCTCCCTCTCAAAGAGCTAGAGCTCATGGTCCTCCAATGAAGCTGAATGTTGGAGAATTCAAGGCAGGCAAAAGAAAGTTCTTCACACAGCACATAGTTAAAAGTATGGAACCCACTCTCACAGGAAGCAGTGGTGGCCACCAACTTAGATGGCTTTAAAAGGGGATTCGGCAAATTCATGGAGTTAAGTATATCAGTGGCTACTAGCCATGATGGCTGCCTCCATGCAGTAATTATTCTGAATGTCAGTTTCTGGAAACCACAGGAAGGGAGAGAATCCTGTCATGCTCAGGTCCTGCTGGTGAGCTCCCTATGGGCATCTGGGACCACTGGCCTGATCCAGTTAAAAGCAGCAGTTTCCAATGACAGCCTGGAAATCCATTTAGAATTGTACATTTTCTGCAATATACTTACCTGTATTCCTCTAAAGACCCCATGGGTGTGTATTCTATACTGGGCCCCACAGCTGTATAACATAGGGCCTGCATGGTTATCACTTTCATATCCTGTTGCATGGCTGAAAATAAAGAGAGGCCAAAGGTTGGAAATTAACTATACTCTGTTGATGAAGTATTAGAGACATGCCTTCATTCAATTCAATCCAAAAACAACTAAATAGACCAAGGAAACGTAATGGAAACTTAGTGATTCTGTTTCAAACATAGGTTTCAAAGTGAGAACGTAAGATTTGCCTAGTAGAGCTTTAAATTTTGATTACTGGGAAAAAATAGTACAGATAGGGGTGGGGGAACACAGAGAAGCAAAAGTTAATGCAGTAGATACGTGCAAGTTATTTATCAGTTAAATGCCAAGTTGGCTATTGCTAATATCTTTGGAATGAGCAAAATGCCTCAGGTTTCACATTAAGTGCAGTGGGTTTTTGTCAGCACCTCATGACTCAGATATAACCAGATAGGACTGAGAAAGTGATGACATTTACAAGAACAGCAGTGGTGCAGCCACAGGATAGGATTACAAATCAGAGTCCTAACTATTTAACCCACATATCAGCTTGGAAGATGTACTGTAGCTTAACCTTTAGTAAAATCAACAAACAAGGAAATCATTACCTTGTAGAAATCAATGATCCCCCTCTGTGCAGCAAGGATGCAACCCAAACATTTCCCTTGAAGTATTTAGGACTTTCAATTTAAGGCTAAAAATAAGTGAACTTCATCCTGCAACATTTAACTTTCTATAAATATAAGCCTGTATTTACCAAACTTCTGATAGCTGAGACACACACTTTTATTCTAAAATGAAACTGGAGAACCATTTCAATCTTACACTTGAAGAGAAAAGATTATCTTTAAGTCGTGTAAGAGTTAAGAATTACACAACACCCATCCCTTGACTTGATCAGTCATTGATCTCAGTGTGCTTCCTAACTTGAAATTCAATGGAACTTACTCCCAGGTAACTGTGCAAGACTGCAAATATGCAGGCCAATCCTTTGCATGCTTGTTTAGAAGTACATTTCATTGTGGCTTTCTCCCTAGTAAGTATGTTTTAAGGACTGTAGCCTCAGGTAGTTTGTTCCTTATGTTACAGCACACAGAATGGAAATTACTGGCATAGGTGGAGACCTTTTTTGGGGGGGGGTTAACCATTTTGTGCTCAGAACTCTTCTTTTCCTTGAAGCTAGGTTACTTGCCTATGGGCAAACTTCTGGGGAATGCATGTCAGTTGTGGGAGCGGTCAAAGTGAATGTGGTTAGACACACACACACACACACACACACCACTATCTATCCTCCATCCAGGCAAGCAAGAAGTATTATCACAGTTCAAGGGGACATTCCAGCCATATGTAGTGACAGGTGCATACCATATTGAGGGTCATGCCAGTGGGTGAATGTCCTGTATAGAGTCCTGAGGGCTGAAAGGTCCCATTCATCCCCCAGACCTAAGGTGCTCCGCCCCTGGTATAATCCAAGGAACTCTCTCCAAATATCACATCCTATTATAATGACCCGCACAAACAACATGGAAAAGGAAAGGGGCATGAATTTTAAAAATGGATTCTCTAACCTGCAGAGCAATAAGAAACTGTAGCTTTTATCCTCATCAGTCAGTCTTTTAGAAAAAACGAATATTATAGGATCATAGAATTGTAAAGTTGGAAGGGACCCTGAGGGTCATCTAATGCAACTCCCTGCAATGCAGGAATCCTGCCCACAGCCGTCCCTGGGTGGGCTCAAACCACCAACCTTTTGGTTAACAGCCACATGCACTAAATCATAGCACCACAGGAGGGCCCCAAGATGTACTGTATGTACCTATTCAATAAAATTTCCACTGCTGTTCCTAAATAAAAGAACATCCATGTGTCTTTGTGCATTACGTAAGTATGGGTGGATATATTATTATTATTATTATTATTATTATTATTATTATTATTTAGTGTTATTTATAAAGTTGCCCTTAAATAAAAAATTCCTGGGTGGCTTACAAGCAAGACATTATTTTAAAAATACTGAATTAATAATTAAAATCAATAAAAGACGAATACTATATTTGCAACAGCAACAGCATAAATAGTCTGTAGCCAACTAAGTCCTACTCAAAATTAGACCCGTTGATACTGATGTAATAAATTTAAGTCCATTGGTTTCAATTGGTCTACTCAGAGTATGTCTTATTTTGATACAACCCACAGCTTGGATTATACTGCAATAGCCCACAATAACCTAGAGCAGTATAAAACACAACTGCCAATTCAAACAGTTTGAACACCTTATTTCAAGTGCTAAAAAAAGATGCATTCACAACCGAGAAACAAAAAATACCCCAAAAATGTTAAGCAAGCATTATATATTTCTCTGCTTAGAAAACCAGGAAATCCTTGATCCTTGGGACAGAAGAAATGTAAAATGATTGAGCATAATAGTAGTATATAGTACGTCCAAGGCTATTTAAATGTATATCTTATATAATAAAATGTGTGATGAAAAACAGAGCCGCTCTGAAGAATCATGACAACTTTGTTTTTAAAAAATCATAAAAAGATATTTGAAAAGTAGGAATCCTTGAATTACTTCCTTCCACAACCTTTATTTTGTTGCACTGGCATTGTTCATAAGATGGATAAACCAGAGCCCCAGGTTAATAAAGATGTACTAAGCTTTTTCTAGAGAACCCAGAGGCAAGTCAGCAAAGATCAGCATAAAATATGAAAACTGAGTGATTCATCACCATCAACCCTGGATGTTTTTTAAACAGTTGGGGAGAAGTGGGGGGAGATTACACAGAACAGATACCACATTAAGCCATAACTTAATAGCAGTTCAAGAAAGAGATCAGGATTTTAGCATGGAGAAGCAGCCAAAAATGTGAGGCACGGGAAATATGCCACTTTCATTTAGGAAAATAATGAAATGATGTTCAATATGACTGATTATTTAAAATAATTGTCATCATAGCACTGAAAAATATACACTGCTGGTTTCTTTGGTAATAATGCAGATGCATTGTGAAGATTATTTACATTTGTTAAAGAAAAAATAAAACTCTGTTGAGGCATTCTCATTGCCCAAACAAGGCCAGTGCCACAGTCTAGAACAGAGTTAGGTTCTCTTAAGCCCATTGCTTTCAGTGAGCTCCGCTAATTGTACCTATTAAATTAGCTTCTCCATTTCCCCCTTTCTGCTTCATCCCCCAACACCCCATCCAATCTTGTTGCAAAACCACCTATGCAACGCCCAAAGAACAGCTCTACTGGGGAGGGGAAGTTGGGAATGGGGTTCTGCTCATGCATATCCTGATCCGCACCTATTGCTTATTGCAGTCTTTGCCTTTTGAGTTCTAATTTGAATTATATTCAGGTTTGGAAACAGCACCAGGCAGCTCCCAGAAAATTTTATGATGGCAGGTACTTGACATTTGCTGGGAGTCAGTGTTCTGGAAATCCTTTTAACATGCTGATCATGTTGGGAAGTCACCAATTTGAAGAAGTAAAGAACCAAAACTTTTATTTTTGCAAGTGGAACCACCATAACCATGGAAAAAAAGTAGTAGATGACGGAAATGTAGTTGGGTCATTAGTGTTTAAACTACATTACCATGGGAGAAAGTAATTGTCAAAGATTGGCAGTGTTGTATAGATTTAATACACCTCTTCCTTTTTTGGCTTAGATTGAATAAGATCTTTTTTAAAGACCAGCTTTTTTTCAAAAGCCATGCCAGGCTATGATGGGATAGGAAGGAGGTGAGAAAGCCCTGTTGTGAACAGAGGATACTGCATGCATTCCCATTCCAGTAAAATCAAGATAAAGAAAAGGCGGTATACATCTGTGAACATGTGTTACTTCAGCATGACCTATCTGGAAAGAGCAGGGGTAGGCAAGCTCAGGCCCGTGGGCCAGATGGGGCCCAATCGCCTTCTCAATCCGGCCCGCGGATGGTCTGGGAATCAGCATGTTTTTACATGAGTAGAATGTGTCCTTTTATTTAAAATGCATCTCTGGGTTATTTGTGGGGCCTGCCTGGTGTTTTTACATGAGTAGAATGTGTGCTTTTATTTAAAATGCATCTCCGCGTTATTTGTGGGGCATAGGAATTTGTTCATTTTTTTCCTTCAAAATATAGTCCGGCCCACCACATGGTCTGAGGAATGGTGGACTGGCCCACGGCTGAAAAAGGTTGCTGATCCCTGGGAAAGAGTGTAAAACATTGCTGATAAGCCCTTGTGTGTTCCGCTTTATGATTAATATGTGGCTTTGAACCTCTACAGTTATTTAAATATATATTGTATATTGTTTGGGGGTTGTTGTTTTTTTAAAAAAAGAGAAAATCCATAGCCCCACTTGAAGGCTGGGGAAGGGGTAGGCTGGCACAGGCACCAGCAGAGAGAAGTGGTGCCGGGTGGGGAGGCAGGTTCTGCCACAGTGAAAGGTATGAGCTTCATCCGGGTGGGCAGAATCCAGCAGAAAACTGCCAAACAGGGAATGAGTGGGGTCAGGGACTGAGGGCACCAGAGGTTTGGATCTGCTAGATTCATGTCTCCTTCCGATATGCCATCCTGGAGCTGACACAGCAAAAAAACCCAAAAAACTACTGCTTTCACAACCTTTCTGCCTGGCCAGCAGGAGGCAACTGGAGAGGCAGCAGTAAATTTGCCACTCGACACCTCGCTAGTCCCTTGTTAGAACTGCTCTGCCCACACAGCATTTATAAAAACTAGAAATCTCAGCAGTAGAAATATAATAACTTATTCACAGAGCAGGGAATCCTAGTTTCTACTTGTGTGTGTGTGTGTAGCATAAAAGAGGGTTGCTTAAAGTGGTAGGTTAGCAGATAAATTATGAAAAAGAAGCAGTAGATGAACCTCCTTTACAATAACATATCATTTCCTTCTGTAGCTCTTTGTTATTACTCCCACTGCTGTTCATTGACCGTTTCACCACTGGCAAGGGCTTGGCTTTTGTTTTTAATTGTATCTAGAATATCATGCACTTAATAAATAATAAGTCATCAACATAATTTTAAATGCATTTTTGTCAAACACAAAATGAATGGTTTGGTTTAATTGCAATTTAATTTTAGGGTCATGTGAATTAATTATATTTGGAGTGTATTGTTTTAATAAAAAAAAGAATTTATTACCCACCCTTCACCAGCAGGTCTCAGGGTAGGTTTGGACAATTTAAGAATCAGTATTAAAAACAGTTCAATATAGCTGTGATTCCTGCATTGCAGGGAGTTGGACCGCATGATCCTTTGGGTCCATTATAACTCTGGTTCTATGACATCACAGTCTCAGCAGCAGGGTTAGGGTCCTGAAAAACACATCTCATTTGTGCATGCGTGGTTTTACCAAATGTCATATACATCACTTGATCTGTGTTTAAGGTTTACTCACAACAGAGTACATGAACTTGCTACTATTTCAGTGTCACCGATGCAGTGCCCACAGACACCAGCATGCCTGCTAGTACTTCTTATGGTGAAAGGTCTCAGAATATATATATACAGTGTTTTACCAAATTTATAAACCTCTTCGCAGATTGAGACCATCAAAGCAGTGTGCAACACAATAAAAGTAAGATCAATCCAAATTCTAAAAACAATTTAAACCATTTCTGCAAACTCTATAGATGTACAATTAATTTTTCACAAATGATTGGATCACACCTCAGGGAAATATCTTCCGTAGGTGCAAACACTGAACGCCTATCTCATAATTAATTCGAAAGACCTGGAGCTGCAACACTAAAAGCCCAGTTTCTAAGTGGAACTTCTTCTAGGGCAGGTGATCCTCTCAGCAGTGCTGAATCTGAGGAGCGCAGTTGCCGGACAGGGATATAGCGTTGGGGGTGTGTGTGGCTTCGGTAAGTTGTTTATGGTTCAAAAATACATGATAACATGTTAGCTCTTCCTGCCCAGTTCCAGTTTGCACAGGCTCAGACTCTTCTACATTGAACACACCCCATTAAACATATCCACACTTCACTGGATTCCAGGATTGGACACCCACCTTCCCATTTGTTTTGAACAGAGGAGAGTTGCAAAGAGCTCCTCTCTTTGAGCGAGTGTGGCAGTGGCTGATTTGGGTACCTTTCCCACTAATTAATGAGGTTGCTGACATTGGGTGGGTGATATGCCCACACCATTTTATGTTCCCATCTCCTTTTCTGCTCTTTTTGATGTGGTTGCGCCTCCACAGTATCTACTGTGCGTTGTGCCACACCCATGGAACCATTTTGTGTTGCATCACACCCCAATGGCAGCTGTTTTCTCAGATTTGGAAAGCCTTTTCAATCATTTGTTGCAGCATAGTATGGGAAGGAAATCACATAGGAATCACGTGGGGAAATGACAGCAAGTATATAAAGGCTATAATCTGTGAAGAGATATATAGAAGCCACACATTTCAATGCAAAGAAGGATGCCAATATTCATTAAGTTCTTCAAGAAGGAGGGAAACATCTGAAATACTAAACTCCTGGGAATCCCTTATGAACAGCCCATATATTTTAAAGATGTAAATCTTAGGAAGAGTAGCTTATGTTCATGGCAACTGAAACTGAAGGCGCTGTGTTTTGTAACTCTCTCAGCCAAAGAAGACAGATAACTATTTTGGCTCATATTACCAACGATGAGGCTATGTCTAGCTCTGATTTTCCACAGATTCTACAATCTTGGCCTATACCAAAACATTTAAATTGACTTTACCATAGATCGTTCATCATGATTCCATCTTCTCTTTGCTTTTTTGTCCTAAGCAACCCAGGTCGCATCACTGCTAAAAGTCTGCACTTATGGATGCGTAGAATGCCATTTATTGTCTTCATTCTACTTTCAATATTTCTGTTTAAGCCAGGGGGTTTCCTCCTCCACCACCACTCAGATCCCTAAAGAGTAACCTCTTCCTTGCTTTAATTACTTGGATCTCAGACAAAGTTTATATGCTTCTTCATTTTGCAGGATATTTTCTCTAGAAGAGACAAAACTTCATATCTAAAGAGGAAATTGCAGACAATGAAAGAGAAAAGTCTGAAATGGTCTCCAAAAAAAGAGGCAGACGTGGGTATTGTATTGGGATTTAAAAAAAAAATCAAAACCATGTAATGTGATGGATTGTTGAGAAACTGGTTATTCTTTCTGATTTCTCTCTCCTGTGAGTTACATGCCAGATGTCAAAAGTCATAGCTGCCAAGTTTTCCCTTTTCTCGCGAGGAAGCCTATTCAGCATAATGGAATTTCCCTTTTAAAAAGGGAGAACTTGGCAGCTTTGACTCAAAAGTACCACTGGAAACATTGGCCTCAGTTCATTACCATGATACCATTACATTTTACATTACTATTTAATGTGAATTTTATCCTGCACTTTTTTCTTTTTTCTTTTGCAATGTAACAAGTACCATATCTGAATGGGATACAAGTGTACATTGTTGTTATTGTTGTTGTTATTTATTTCTATCCTGCATTTTTGCCTGACAGGGGCTCATGCAAGTCTGCAAACACATTACATGGGTCATACAATAACATTCACCAAGGAAGTAGCTTAAGAATCCTTAAGAATCAGTTGGAGGTATGTGCTGTTAATATTATTCCCATCTGTGCTCAAACTATCCAGCAGAGATGGGGAAACTGTGGTCTTCCATATGTTGTTGGGCTTCCATCAGCCCCAGCCAACAAGCCAATCAGCCCCAGCATAATCAGGGATTATGGCATTTGTGGTTCAATAACATCTGGAGGGTTGCAGGGTTACCAAGCCCTGCAAGAGCGGATATAACAGTTTGCTACATCCTAGGAGTAGGGCTTATTTGTTTTTATAAGCTTACCAGGATGAATAAGTAGCATCATTAGCTTCCGTTTATTTGCAACGGATTGCAACCATACCACTGAGATAACTACAGGTTTCGATTTTCAGTCATCCTAGCGTGACTTTATATGTAGCAGTTTCCATATAATAAATGACACATTTTCTCAGTGCTGCCATAGCAACATAAACAATGGGCTCCATCATACTGTTCTCACTGTAAATTTGCTTACTGGCCCAATTTTATTTCCTTTTCTTTTTTAAGGGGGGGGACTCCTGGTGTCCAACACACAGAAAATGAGTTGAAATAGAAAAAGTGTTGTTGTTTTTTTAATTGCTAGCATATGCAATGCTAAATCATTTGAAACAAGTAGCACTGAATAAGAGTGTTAGCTAATAATGCTACCTCCCCATAATTAGATAGTATACATTTTGGTTAAGATTTCCAGTGACATGTTAGGATATCTCTTGCACTATAGGTTAATCCATTTCTGTTTAGTGTCATGTCAAACTCACATTACTTACACTCTATCCTTATTTAGTTTTCAGCTCATTCCAGGGCTTCTGTATAATAAGTACATACTATGTCTGCACATGCTGGATTTTTGGGGGGAGACCAGGATGAGCAGCTACTTTTTCTTCATCTTTATGTCTCCCTTCCCACTTTTTTTTTTTTTTTTGAAAGATTCTCTTGACAATAATTGATTACGTGTGGATGGGGAATGCTCAGATCTAATTTTTCATCCTTCTGTTAGGGATTGGTTTCAACAAATACACAAAGCATAGTCAGGAAAAACTTATTCAAAACCTCAAATGAGAGGGAGTGGAAGAATTCCAACAGAGAAATGTGCACTTAACGCACGTTGGTCTCAATGAGACTAAGTGAGCCTAACTCTTCCAGTTGCAGCTAGGCTGTTTGAACTGTGGGGTTTCAGTCCACAAATAAATATTGTTATAAGATAGAATAAGGAAATTTGCTCTTCTTCAAACCAAAATTATTTTCAACATGCTAACACCAGAAGAATCCAGCTATTAGCGATTACAGTGGTACCTTGGGTTATAAACACCTTGGGTTACAAACACTTCGGGTTACAGACTCTGCTAACCTGGAAGTAGAACCTCGGGTTAAGAACTTTACCTCAGCATGAGAACAGAAATCATGTGCCGGCGGCACGGCAGCAGCGGGAGGCCCCATTAGCTAAAGTGGTACTTCAGGTTAAGAACAGTTTCAGGTTAAGAACGGACCTCCGGAACGAATTAAGTTCGTAACCAGAGGTACTACTGATCCATCTTTTAAAAAATAAAATAAAATACTACAGCTTTACTCTCAGAAGATGCAAGTAAACACCTTGCCAGAAAAAAGCAATTGCATATAAATGAAAATAAAGCAATTATAATTATTTAAAATATAGTGAATCTTTTTTTATATATTTGTGAAAATGCATTTTCTTATTTTCTCTCAAATGTTGATTTCAAATCTACACACCACCATAACTCACACAGTCGAAAGGTTCTACTCCACCAAAACATGCTAGCCAACATTAAGTTCTATGAGTTGTCCTCTGATTGCTATACTTATAATGACCTTCATCTCCCCACTCTGTTCCAACTTCAGGAAAGAAAGGAGCGCACTGTCCATAACAGCCCCCATATCCTGCCTGCAGCCTCATCAAATATCTTTAGTAGCATGCGGCTCCTTCAAGAAGGACTTCCTGCTTCCAGGGTAACAGGAAACAATTTCTGGGCAAGCAGTGGCCAGACTGGAGCCCACTCCCTACAGGTGGGAGAGAACAACAGTCTGGTCCATAGGGAGGA
Organism: Zootoca vivipara; assembly: GCF_965207765.1. Classification (NCBI taxonomy): domain Eukaryota; kingdom Metazoa; phylum Chordata; class Lepidosauria; order Squamata; family Lacertidae; genus Zootoca; species Zootoca vivipara. The sequence goes on along the minus strand of NC_142582.1, from coordinate 71,081,374 downwards.
AGCTAAGGAAAATGGGAGGGACAGCGGAAAAGCAAAGGCAAAGGATGTAAGATCTATGAGAATTCAAGGTAATAAAAGGACATGAGAGATGGAAAAAGTATAAAGAAATGGAGAGGAAGATTAAAATAAGACATGTGGAAAGGGATGGAGAAAAGGAAAGCGTGGGCTGTGGCATTGTTACTGTCAGGAGCCACTGTGGCTGGATCCGGGAGCCACTGTAGCTTTGACCTGAGCTCTGTTGCTCTTTTTGTGAGCAAGCAAGGCCACAGACCATCTCCAGGCCCACAGTCCTGCCTCAGGCTCCAGAGTGACACAGCCCGTCCAAGCAGACCACTGGTCTCTTCTGACCTAGCAAAGCTGTAAAAGCTTCTAGATCAGGCTTAGGGTTTCCCCTCTTTGGGGCCAGTTGACAGAAAATTAAAGGGCCAAACAAGGTTTTCCCCACCTGTCCACCCTCTGTTCTGTATCATAAGTGAATAAAATCCTGTTGTATTGGACCGTGCCTCCACACCCTTTCCAAACTGATGAACTTTAGCACTTGGGTCCATTCCAAACCCAGAGAACTCAATTCCCCAACCCCAGGCATCACCCAGACCCCAACATCTGGTATCCCTGGTCAGGCTTGGGTTTATACTAGGCAATAGTCAGCCTGGCCTTTTCTATGTGGTTACTATGCCCAAATCTTATTTTTCTGTATGCTGGCCCTCATCCTAGGTACTCTCCATCTCGCCAACTCTCTCCGACACAGCCCTGCAGTTTTGGGAAGGCTGGATGCAGTAGGCACAGGTTTTGACGTTTATTGAGTTATTCCAAAGAGCTGCAAATTTATTCAAGGTGTATGGTTTTGTTAAGAAATGCTGGTGAAAAATAGTGCCGCTGTTCTGAAAATCACCCCAAAAATAAAAAGACTGGTAGGCCAGAACACCATCCACATCGATGAATGAATGCTGTCCAGCCAAGGCATCTATGGGACTATCAGGCTGCAGTCATATATGTTCTTACCTGAGAGTAAGTTCAACTGAACTCAATGGGACTTACTTTTGAGTAGACATAAATAAGATTTCACTGTGCATCAGTGGACACTGGAAATCTACAAGATTACACCAGTGTAAGTGAAAGCATGATTATCAGAAGTGCTTATGACTGCTCCATATTTTTTTCAGTTATAAAATGAATGCAATCCACGTCTATAATGTGTTATATAAAATATTCTAGCTCATAACAAATTAGATTATATTGTTCTCTTGTGCAATTTAACTGCTTAACACGCTCAAGAAAAATTTTTGTTTTATTGAGCATTTCAAAATCTAACACACAAAAACATAAACAGCCAGGATGTCAGTGACAAATATCCACATGCTTAAGAAGTTTAATATTTTGATAAGTTGTTTTATTTTAAAAAATTCATAATTCTGCAATATAAGATTGATTTAGAAACAAAACATAAACATAAACCTTACCCCTTAAGTTGAGATCCCAAGTTCATTTGATTCCATGTCATGCATTCAAGCTGTGAGGTCATTTGGTATAAATTGTCACTGTTATAAAAATATTTAAAGTTAGAACTAAAGTTATGTGATCCAGTTCAAACAATTTGTTTTAACTGAGAAGCAATATTCTTATTTTCTTCTTTTTTTAAAAAAAATTCAAAAATAAAGGTAAACCAGTTTAAAGTAACTTATTGGTTTGCCAACATGGTGCTTATCTGTAAGGCTGAATTAAAAAGAAAGAAAAGAATAATAAAAGAGAAGAATATCAGAGGAGTATATATCATACTACTTTCAGGGTGGCAGTCAACTAAGCTTTATTTAGAATAGACTCACTGAAATTAATGAACAAGTTAAGGTCATTAATTTTAGTGGGTCTACTCAGAGTAACACTTCGTTGAATACTTCCCTTATAGTGTTTTTTAAATGTACATAAAATATGATATAACGAAATTAGTTCTGCAAAGAAGAAAAACATTACATGCAATTAAATTACAGTATTTATAGACCCATAACAGCAATTTATTGCTTTGGGAGAGCTGGGGTGGAATTCAGCATCATGCTCTTTTGATCTGAACCCCCCTCTCCTTCCCCACTGTGATGCATAGCTGCCAAGTTTTCCCTTTTCTCGCGAGGAAGCCTATTCAGCATAAGGGAAAATCCCTTAAAAAAAGGGATAACTTGGCAGCTATGACTGTGATGTTCTAGGGGTTCTCCAGGATCCCTCCTCATCAACTTTTAGGGGTGTGGGGGTATGGAGGAGGAGAGGAAGGAAAGCCCTATAATGGCAAGCAGAAGTCCTTCTGCAGGGCTTCCACTGATGGGGCTTGTTAGCTCAGTTCCACCTATATTTTTTTTACTCTTCAATGAAGACTGCAATAGTTAATTAACTGAAACAGCTATAGGGATAGGTGATTAATATTGCTTCAAAAAGTAACTTGACTCCAAGTAAAAAAAAAAAAACCCATAAGAACCTGAACTTCAAACTGGGCTCCACCATGTGTGGACAAGCTGTGAAGTTTTTGAACACAAATGCTTTTTATTGTTTCAGTTTTATTATTATTAAAACTTTCTTAGACAACATCATCTTAATGTTATTAATATAATATCTGGTGACTATTCTTTGAGCATTGATGTGTGCAAAAGGTGGTATGTAAATGTTTCTATTTTTAAAAAAGAGAACTAAAACACTGTAGCTGCAAGACCAATTACATGGTTGTCATTGGACACTTCCACCTCATAACAGCAGGTTAGTACTGTAGTGATCCAAGCAAATACTGCACATAGGTGCCAACTCCCTGAGGCCCTGGGTGTCCAAGCACCCACAAAATTACTCACGGAGGGGCTGCGCACCTACAAATTTCGGATCTAGGGTCATGCATGCTGCATGGGCACCCACGGCCCCGGGCACCCACAGTCGCAGCTGGTGCTCCTGTTACTGCATAGTTCTTTCAGAGGGCTAATTATTTCATGGAAATGCTCCCATTTCCTTGGAGCTCTTAGGAGAAAAGTACTGATGTACAAACAGCTAAGATCAACTTTCTTACAAGTTGCTAAAGGAACCTTCCTGATGAAGGAAAAGAAGTTCCCTTCAATGATTCTCATTCATACTTCCATCAGGGGTAAGACAACATAAAGCCCCAGGGCCATATCAGGCACCTCAAGACTTTCTTGCAGCCTGCACATAGCCCTGCTCTGCTATCAGGCATCCATTTGCCCGTGTTCTTTGTTATCAGAAAACATTATTCTGGGGAAAGTCTTGCTGTGCTGGCCATTCACTGTGAATTTTGAGATACAGATAGATAGCAGTAGAGATAGATACACACAAACACACACACACACACCCCACTATAAATCACCAAACCTTTCTAAATATAATTAGAACTAATTTCACTCAAATATATATTTTTATATCATTTTCTCTTCAGATTTCACTGGACCACTTTTAATATACACCCTTAGAAGCAAAGAAATAAAGTTAAATGACTTCAGCTGCGAAGTATGCGTAATATCATTTGTCATTACCCCTGAATACTATTATTCATGAGAGTGTCTAAACTGCTATTATGTGACTACAATGTCCTGCATATCAGCTCAGAAATTGTTAAGACTCTCCTGCAGTTTCCCCCATTTGCAACAGCAGCTCGTGCTGGTCTGTGCCACTACATTTTGCAATTCCATGAATTCTTCCTGTAATGCTGATGTAATTAATTCCTCCAGGACCCTGATTTTTATTAGAAGCGCCAGACTTGTGCATTTACAGCAGGAGATTTTCCTTTAACTTTATTTCATTTGACAGTTCATTTATAAGGGCCTCCTCCACAAGATCTCATTTTTTCCTTCATTTGCTTTTTCATCAAGTAATACACTTACTCATCTTGTCACCAGCAGAAAGCCACTCAGGATTCCAGGCCCATGCCCCAGGGCCGGCCCTACGGCCAGGCTGGGTAGCGCAGGGTGCCAGGGTGCCCTCCCGCCGGGGGGGGTGCCATGCAGCTGCGTTGCATGCTGAGGCCGCCCGCCCGACCACCACGCAGCAGTGCCCGGCAGCCATGCTGCGCGCTGAGCCCGCCCGGCAGCCGCGCAGCAGCGGCCCGGCAGCCGCGCTGCGCACTGAGCCCGTCCGCCCGCCACGGTGGGAAATGGGGCGGGGGGGCACCCGCCGCACCACGGCACCACGGCTGCTTAAGATGGCCCTGCCAGGCCCTGAAATGACTTGTATGTATCATATATTTTTATGAGTTACACTGAATGGAGATTTCTGCCAGGTCAGCATTTTCATCTTGCAGTGCTGTAGTGACAGAAGTAGCCAGATCATATGCAGTTTTTGCTTGAATGGAAAACCCATTTTATATATGTAAATACAGGAGAAGGCAATTGTCAAAAGGATTTAGAAATCAGGACAATTTTTGAAGTCAGGCACAGGTTACAGTATCTTAAGAACCTAAGCAGAAGCCTGCTAGATCAAAGCAAGGATCCATTTAGTCCAGCATACGGCTTCCCACTGAGGCTAACCAGATACCACAAATAGGAAACCACAAATAGGTCATGAAGGAAGGCAATACATCTCAGACTGTTGCTTCTGAACAAGCAGGTTCCAGGTAGCCATCATAACTAATAACCATTGATTGACAGACTCATGGAGCAAAATCAGTCTAACTGCCTTTCAAAGCCATCTAACCTAGCAGTGAGTTGTATACATTATTTTTGCTTTTGTGAAGTACCTAGTTTCTCCAGAATCTGCTGCAAAATACTGTAGTTTCATTGAATCACCTCAAATTCTGGTTACAGTAGAGAGAAAACTGCTCCCTATCCACTTTGAGAACACTATTCATGGTTTTCTATCAGGACCTCCCTTGCTCACATTTTTCTAAACTAAAAAACCTAAAATGTTCAAACCTTTCCTCATTTGGAAGCTGCTCCTAACTCCTTGTCATAGTTGCATTCTTTTGCACTTTTCCTACTTCTACAATATTATAGATCCATAGGCTACTATTGACTCTAGCTAAGCGTTCAGTATTCTGTCATTAAAAAACCTGAAAATTCTGTTTGTCATGCAGTCAGGACAACTTGTATATACTTTGTATGGAGAAGCAACCAGTGAGGGGTATAATCTGACCAAATTTTTGTTTGTTTATTACACAAATTCATACGCTGCTTCACAGTTTAAAGCTAGCTACACACTGAACGTGGTAAAAACTGAGCAAAACACAGATATGGATGTTCTAAGAAAAATAAAATCAATTCAATGAACTCTAAAAGAAGAAAACAGTCCACCCAAACTCTAAAAAACAGTGAGAAACAATTGCATCAGATATAAAACTGATCTTCCAAAAATTGCCGAGTTGAAAATCTTGAAAATTCTGGTGAAGAATGGATAAGTTATATATCAGTTTTTGCACTACAGCCTTCACAGTGCAACTATTTTCGTGCCTACCAAAACATCCATTAAATTTACCCTGTTGGCACTTTAGATTGTGTCAAAAATTGAATGATATTGTGCCTTTTGCCAGTTTAGTAAAAATCTGGGGTGTATTGCTTAAGTTTTGAGAATTCAAAGTTTCTATTTTAATCAATCATTTAAGTGAGGCAGAGGTCGCCAACCTTTTTTGGACCCATGAACACATTTGCAAACAAGAGAAACTGTCATGGGCACCACACATTAGCAGAGTGCATTGGCTGCCTATGCAGAATAATGAGACAAATTGGGGTGATTTGAGGGTCCACCCAGCCCCCTCCGGGGTTGAAGCACAATGTCAATAAACCCCACTGGGTAGGATCAGGGCTCCCAAAAGCCTCATGTCACTCTCTGTGTTTTTTTCTATACTTTTCTGAACTCTTAGCTTTATATTTTTCTATATCTCCTTGTTTCTCTAGGTCCGTGTACTTTGCAAGAAGTGAGGCTGTGCAAAATGGTTCCTGCAGAGCATTGAAGAACTCTGGGTTGTTTGTTAAAGCACAGCAGTGGAGGATTAAAAAAAAAAGTTTGAAGCATCATTGACTTTTTATAAATCCTGTGTTGCTCTGCTTTAACACACACATAAAAACAGAGCCTCATGCTTAAGGTCTATTGGAGGCCTGAGGACACAAGCAAGTCCTGGATTTATTTATTTTTAAATGTACAAGGAATAATATAAAATACTTGGCCACCTATTAATTATTTTAAGGTAAAAAAGAGCAAAAAACACACCTTTCTCTGCCTCCGTTGAAAACATGACGTTACTATGAATAGTGGAGTTCTAGATGGCCTAATAAAGATATTGCCCTAATACAGTTTTTATAGAGGAACTCTCCTGACAAAAGCCCCTTGACCAATTTGTCTGAAATTTGGCAGACTTTATTCACCTATAAATTTGTGCCTGTAAATTTCATCCACTTTGGACAAAAGGGGGGAAAGGAAATCACCATTTTAAAACTCCTCATTATGATGAATGAAGACCACAAAGCTTTGTTTGATCTCAAAGCAGAGATCAAAACTTGATAGAGCACAGAGCAGGGGTGCCAACCTAAATAAACTATTGGGGGACCCAGGTAACCCCTGCCCCACATAATTGATCATAAGACGTGGAGCATGCACACCATTTGAATGGCAATTCCACTCAACTGGGGGGGCTGGACCCCTCAAATATTTTATTGGGGGGAGCCAAAGGTACCTTGATCCCTATGAGTTGGCTCCTATGACACAGAGTGAATAAGAAAAGGATCAGCTTTTTTAATGCACAGATACTAGGCCAGTATTGGGTCTTATGCACACACCCCTCAAACAAGCTGTGTAGCAGACTTCTTTCTTTCCATGATGGGAAGGACCCTGTGGACACATGGAATGTCTCTGTGGGTGTATGTTCACCCACTGGTGCCACATTGCTCACCCCTGAACTAAGGACAAGTATTGTGGCACATGACTGCTTAATTGATTGAAGCCTGCCTCCCAGAAGAAGAAAACAGCTGCTGTTGAAGTGAGCAGGCTGTAAAGTGGAAGACAATACACAGGGGTGTAAATGCTGCAATTGTGCAGACTCATTAACATACGTAATATAACCCTAAGACTGCAATTTGAAGAGAAGAGTTGCTGAATGGCTAATGCACAGTAACTGATTGCAACAGAGCACCTGCGGATACATGTATAGAAAAATAACAAATGAGATAGTGTCAATGCAACCTCAGTTCACTTCTGCAGGAGGACCTTTGCCTTAGATACCTCTTCTAACCAGAATGATCAGATTATTCCCCTGACCGTGCAATCAATCTACTTAGAAGTTAGGCTCATTAAATAAATTGGTAATTACTCCCAGGTAATTGTGTACAGGAATGCAGCCCAAATATGCTGTTGCTAGTTTCTGTTTCTACTCCAGTCATTCATGACAATGAACCAGAATAGAAGCCTGGAAGATCCAGTGAATGAGTGAGTGAGGAAATAAAGACTGTTTCTGATTTATGAGGGAGCAGGAAATAATTCCATGAGGCCCTCTATAATGGCTAGAACCTATGTCATATAGGTAACATAGTGTTGTGAGTGGTTGAGGGCTTAGGCTGTATGCCTGTCCCTCTTCTAATTCCTGGATGCAGCTGGAATAGCCAGGCCAGTTTCTTGGTAATGCCTCACCAAGCATGTGGGTAGGCCTCCCCTCCCTCAACTGGCTGGTAGTTAGAAGGACAAAAGCCAGAGTTTTGTGAGAGAGAGCTGGGCTAGAAGCAAGAGGCATGCAGAAGCCTGAGAGGGAGAGACATACTTGATATCTGCTTGAATCCAAGGCTGTGACTATGGGATACACAAGACCTTCTCAGGGCATTAATGCTCTGAGCCCCTCCATTGTAGGCTCAGATTGAATATATGTGTAAATAAACCATATATCATAAAGACACCACAGTCTCCGCTGTCCCTCATTACGAGGAAACTGAACCCTGGGTCTGTGCCTGCAACCCCTGGAATCTTGCACCACTCATAGATTGGGATGGCACACAACAATATTCAAATCTCATTAAAATTGGCTTACATATCAACGTGCAATAGAATACAGGCCCGGCTCTAGGTGTAGTCCCGCTGGTGCGGGGTGCCAGGGCGCCGGGCTGGCAGGGGGGCGCTGCGCGGCAAAGCCGCGTGGAAGCCATGCTGCACGCTGCGAGGGCGGGGGCGCCAGAGCGATCTCAGCGCCAGGGCGCCCGACCTGCTTGAGATGGCCCTGATAGAATACAATGGATCTATTCAAATATCTGCCTAAAATGAGTCTGAAGTACTAGAACTAATTGGAAATAAGTGGATTATTTCAATTATTATGAACTGACTCCTAAGCCACTGCAAAGAAAGTACTACAAAAGTCAGTCTTCCCTTCCAGAGATGTTTTGAAAATGAAGTAGGGGGAGGGGAAGACATTCGTACAACAGGGATTAATGTCAGTTGGAGTGAAATAAAAGGAAGTTAACTTTAAGCAAAAAAGGGGGGGACTTAAAAGGAAACCAGTAGTAGATCATATAGAGTTTGTTTTGGCCTGTACTGCTGCCTACGAATTCTTGACCTTGGTGCAAAAAGAGCTATAATCTGCGCTGCAACTCCTCCACTCTTAAAGTCTTTGTAAGTGTGACTCATAGTAAATTTTCAGCATTAAACATGTTTACTACATCAAACTGCATGATACAGAAAAGTTCACAATGTCATTTTAATAGATCCGCAAATGTTGGATATCTAATGCATGTTTGGAGTCAGTGTTTCTTTGCCTTCTGCGCCTGACCATCAAACACCAACACAACGTTCTTGAAAAACAGATATTATGTTGCAACTAGGGTTGCCAAGTCAACAATTAGGAGATTCCTGTCTGTTAAGGGTTATATAGAACGAACTAATATTTTTTTCTCAGATACAGCTTTCCTACTTAACAGTTCAGCTATGACAGGAGAAGCTGGTATTTGGGCAAATTCCCAAATATTTCACTCATGCAGCATAATCCCATGCAAGTTTTTCAGACCCGCTCAGTTCAATTCATAAACTGCATATACACGCAGCCTTTCAAACATATAGGGCTTGTTTTTTTCACAGTGTGCTTTTGTACGTAACGGTTTGCGATTGTACACACCTTCAAACAATAACTTCCTCTAAAGCAGCAGCTACTATCTGTGTTGTCTATGCACACCGGTGGGCATGTTTTTGAACTAGTGCACACTGGTGTTCTCTAGACCCCTCTCCTCAATTAGTATGTCCGCTGAGTTCAGGTACTTTTCGCCCTTTCAAAAGAGAGAGGCTGGAAACTGGTGTGCCGATACACTGGTATTCAGAAGTATACAGAGGTGAGTAAGTCACTGTACTGTTTCCTATTTTACTTATTTCGTTCGTTGACAAATTAAACATGGTGAGGGGGAGTGGCACAGCCCTGCAATGTCAGTAGGTCTACCCCAGTAGGAGGTGACCTGACAAAGCACTCTCTCTGTACACACATCTGGAGCAAGTGCTTGAGAAGTGCATGCTAGGCACAAAGCAGGTTGCAACGGTTTCAGCAAAATGTTCTTTGGATTAGCAAATAGTGCAAGATGGGGATGGCATTGGGATGATGTCATGCATAGGTAAAGGTAAAGGGACCCCTGACCATTAGGTCCAGTCGTGACCGACTCTGGGGTTGCGCGCTCATCTCGCATTATTGGCCGAGGGAGCCGGCGTATACCTTCCAGGTCATGTGGCCAGCATGACAAAGCCGCTTCTGGCAAACCAGAGCAGCACATGGAAACACCGTTTACCTTCCCGCTGTAGCGGTTCCTATTTATCTACCTGCATTTTGACGTGCTTTTGAACTGCTAGGTTGGCAGGAGCTGGGACCAAGCAACGGGAGCTCACCCCGTCACAGGGATTCATGCATACAGCACTCCAAAAAGGTACCGTATATTCCGGCGTATAAGACGACTGGGCATATAAGATGACCCCCAACTTTTCCAATTAAAATATAGAGTTTGGGATATACTCGCTGTATAAGAAATACGACCCAGCGTATAAGACGACCCCCGACTTTTGAGAAGATTTTCCTGCATTAAAAAGTAGTCTTATACGCAGGAATATACAGTACCTGAATCCAGCACTGGCTGCACATTATCACACAGTGTGTACACACACCCATAGATAAAGGAGCTATCGTGGCAACTGCTCTTGCTACAAGGAAGAAACATTTACTAAAACTAAAGGAGGACAGGGGGGGAAAGTCCACCATAATATTTGTACTGTGAAAAGTTGTAGGATTCCAGTAGGAAGCTAAGGACATGCACAGATTGGAAGTGAAGCTTCCTTGAAAAGGGAGGAGTGCAGTTAGCATAAATGCCACGGTGCATCTGCAGCAGCCACAACTCAACACCTTCCAGCAGTTTTATTAAAGTGCTAACCAAGTCAGTAGGTGCTATGGCTTTTTAATAGTTATTGAAAAGTACAAAGGTACTTTCACCCTATGCTTTTAGATACTTTGACGGAACTGTTTTTAGAAATTGTTTCTTTAGCCATGGATGGATCAAGCTGTTAAATGGAGGGATACTGAGAGATACAGATTTGAACAGCTCTGCTCATGTTATAAACTGCAAAATGTATCTGCTTAGTACATAATCTGGTTGCTTTGTCAGAATTATGAGAACATCAGCGTTAAATAATGTTTAGTCCACAGTTGCAAATAAAGTTTTGAAAACACACTGTAAATTATATTTTAAACCTCAAAAACAAAAAAAATGGTGTCAATTGGGGCTCTAAAGACCATATTTTTAAACAGGCCCTTGTCCACAGTACTAGGACTCTATGTTTGCAGATGCAATGCACCAAGCCATGGTATCCCCATTCCCTGCTTCTTAGCAACGTATGCACAGAGCTGTCATGCCCCTTGGTATAGTGGACGAGGAACACAGGGGAGCAAAGCTCTGATACTTCTCTGCATAGAAAGAGCAATGGTGTAATATGCCAGGACTTCATATGCCAGAGTTGTAAGGTTTTTTTGGGGGGGAGGGCAAAATGGAAAGGCTCACCCAGTGACTAGCTCAAGTTCACTCAGTGAGTTTGATGTCTGAATTGAGATGTGAACCTAAGTCTCTCCAGCCCAAATCCAACACGCAAACCAGTACACACAACACATACCCGTTGCCAGATCACTATTCTATGACTGCCATAGATGATCTTAATAAAATGGGTTTTACACTACGTACTGCTGCTCTTTGGTGGAGTGTAGGTGTATCAACAAGCTGCCTGCATTTTTGCATTTTCCTCAGGGAGCGTGGCTGTGGGAACTGTCATGAGAAGCTCCTGCACTTCAAAATGTACTGCTACTTGTTATGCCATGGCCTTCAAAATGGAAATAACGGAAGCATCAGAGTAAGGACATGATGTAAGTGAGTGGAAGCACGCCACTTTCTTGCTTAGGAACCAAATCTTCTGGAGCCTGTTCCGCACTCCTTTGCTATTGGGCATTCTGAAGTGTCTTGGCATCAAGGGGTTTTCCATAGGAGGGTGGTTCTGTCCAAAGAGGGCTCCTGTGCAGCTCAGAAGGCTTACTACCCAGTTTGATCAACATGACTACTATCTCTCAAATAATGAAAGTTATCTTATTGAAATTCTAGCTGTTATTAAGTCAACAGGATGAAGTATTTTTTTTTGATAAACAAGTTACTGTGGTCACTGACAGGAATTGTGCTCAATGAGTGAATGTCTTGCCAGCCAGTCATTAAATATTATTAACTGTGCTTCCAAAGATAGTATCCTTGAGGAATGTAGTCATTTCAGTTTCTCAGAGTTTGCTCCTCAGTTTTCATACTGAGTATCTTCATATCTCCACAGTGAGAAAGCAAAACTAAACAAATTCTCAAATAAATGAAGAAGCAGGTTAAGGTGGCAGAGGCATTTTGATAACATGCATATAGTATTTGGTTTGAAATAGTAAGTCCTATTGAAGTGGTTCCTATGGAGCAACATCCTGACTTGTAGTACGGGGGGGGGCTGTAAGCAAGGGGAGAGAGGTATGGGCCCCTCAACCAATCAAACCGGAAGGTCAGCTTACGAGAAAAGTAGTTTGCAGAAGGCTAATGCCACTGCGAGGCGTTTGGAGTCAGCAAATCATTGTTCTGCAAGAAACACTTGGGCAACCTAAAGCAGAAAACCGCGCGGACTATGTGCGAGGCGAAACGGGTGAGAGATGCATTACTTGGGCAGAAAAGAGCTACCCTTAATCCGACAATAATAAATGGGACATAGAATCTAGGCAGCCTATTAGAGCCGAAGTCTTGGCTACACAATGCATCTCTTTCCGCTTCGTTTGCTGCCGCATTGCTTCTGGCACCGACTGCTGAGCGACAAACAGAGCCTAGAGGATACTTTGTTCGGTTCCGCTAACTGCTGACACCCCAGCCCTGCTCCACACTCGGATCTCACTCATTAAGCTTAATGAAGCAAGCGCAGCGCTCGGCTCCGGAACTCCTGCAGAGCAACACCTCCGAAGGAGGAGAGGCGCTCAGGTCCGCGCGCCCCGCCCCGCCCCACCTTGGCCCTCCTTACAGGACCCTTGTGGGGTTTCGTGGGGCGGAGACCTTTGATCTGCCCTAATCTGAAATAATGTAAGGGGCACAGAAGTCCCCGCAGCCCTGATTTACTGGAACCGTGTTCAGGAGGTTACCCAGCGCAGGCAGACTTGGGAGCAGGCGCCTTTAGAAACGGTGGAACTGACTACTGTACTAAACAAGCCCAGCAAAGAAAGAAATTACGGTGTACCACAGAGGTGCGCACTGCGCAGAGACGAGATTTGCTCCCCACGGTTATTCCTGTGCAACATCTCTCTCTCTCTCTCTCTCTCTCTCTCTCTCTCTCTCTCTCTCTCTCTCTCTCTCTCTCTCTCTCTCTCTCTCTCTCTCTCTCTCTCCCTCCCTCCCTCCCTCCCTCCCTCCCTCCCTCCCTCCCTCCCTCCGATCCATGCACACACACACCCCTTTTCCCCGCGTCTCCTCCTTCAAAGACTTTAAGTCAGGCTCACTAGCAAAGGGCCTTTTAGAACTGAGCGGCACAATATCAATCAGTAGAGTTAGAACAAAAGCCCGTATCTCTCTCCTTTGCAGGCGTACATTGTTTTTGCGCGCGCACGTTTCTTAGCAGCTCCCTAGACATGGGACTGGTTCCAAGTTCACCAAAAGTTGAAGTATAGGTGGGAGAGAGCGGAGAGGAGGGTTTTGTTCGGGCTCCTAAACAAGCTCAAAACAAACTTGAAACGTGCTTCCCTCTTCTCCCCTCAGCCCCGGGGCCGGGCCCGCTCCACCATAGCTTCAAAGCAAAGGGCAACAGCTACCGGTTCCAAGGCAAAGGGTAGCAGATGAAGGTTGTTTTGATTTTTAAACGCCTGCTGGACGGGCCACCACAAAGCTGAGCCCGGATAGAATGGAAAGGGACGGTTTTGTTTAAAATCAACACAGTGTGGATGGCCTTGAACAAGTCACATTTTCAACCTCGGTTCCCCCATCGGCAGCGAAAAGAGAGGGGAAGGAAAAAGCTTATTAACGACCAACATCTCCTGTACTGGTGTTATTTCAGTTACTGCATCCCGCATACGACTTTGAAAAAATGAGAATATTATTTTGCTGTGAAACCCCGCAGTTTGATCTTTTTTCTCACAGTTGGTATCCATCTCTGGTAAGAGGCCGTTTGCGCTGATTAAACTTTACATCCCCAGAATTCCGGGATGCTGTCTATCTCAGGGACGCCTTGACATTTTGAAGTAGCTCCTATTTGGTCCTGCCATTCTGAGGTGGTGGAAAGGAACACACCCGGATAACTCCCTTCCTCCTTTCTGTCAGAGAGATGGACTTTTGCCACAGACCAGAATGGAGAAAAATTAAGGAGCGCATCCTTTCCTTTGGCTTACTAATTAACAAATGAAGAGCTCCTTAATTTTCCATATCACTGACAGACCAGGCACCCAGCACATTTAAACTGAGTAATACTTCTGTCTCCCGCCAGATTGGTCCCATTAACTTCAGTGGACCCTAAACTGAACTTGCTTCCAAGGTCCTAGTAAACTGGACTGTGAGAAAAGGATTGAGTTCCTCTCTAGATCTGAATGCAGCTTTATCAGAGGACAAGACACAAGGCCTTGGATGAAACACAGAATAAACCCAGTTGTTCCAGGCTTAGCACCAAATACAAGTAATTAATGCTCTATAATCTATACACCCATTTTGTGTCAAAAACCATTTTTTTAACTGAAGAGGTTGGCTGGTTAATTGGGACATGAAAGCTTGGGCTACCATACATTTGTTCATCTTTAAAGTGCAACAAGACTCTTTTTTCTTTTCTTTTTTTTTGCCTTTGCTGCATTGTATTATCAAGACTACTCCACTTTAAATGATAGCCACTGTTAACAAATATGGGCCTAGAGCCACAAAATCCTTTCAATGAGAATTGAATGGGCTCCTTGGAAGGAAAGGTGGGATAGAAATCTACTGATTAAATTTTTAAAAAATTGCAACAAGAGTGGAGTAATTTAAAATAACAAAAATAGATATGGTGTTTGTTTCATTTATGTACCACCCTTCATCACAAGATCTCCGGGCAGTTTGAAGAATAAAATACTTGTTTGCCAGACGGCAGGACTAGAATCAAGGGTAGAAACCGCAAGGGAATAGATTTTGGCCAAACATTAGGAGACACTTTCTAACTGCAAAAGGCTGTTCCATAGTGGATGAGACTGCCTCTGGTTGTGATGGGTTCTTCTTCCCTGGAAGTGCTTAAAGCAGATGCTGGAGGTCAGCCTATCAGGGATTCTGGTAAGGAAAGGCATTGCCGATCCTGCATTAATCAAGGGGCTTGGGCTAGATGCTATCCAATGCACCTTCCAATAACATTGCCACATCATTAAAAAAATAGCAAACAAATATAAGCATCTAAGAGCAACACGGTTTTCTGTCCTTGCATTTTAACATTGACAGCTATATTTTGTCAACTTTAATTCTCTGAAAGGAGAATTAGAGACATGCTAAAGTTAGATCTTCCTCATGTTATTGGAGGCCTAAATATGAGAGTTTTGTATAAATAAAGTCTGGTGAGGTGAAGAAGAAAGGAGGAGGTATAGGACAGCAATTCAACTTCGGAGGCGTTTGCACCAACAATAAAGCTGTTTTGCCAATATCTGGGAGGTGAACTGTACACAAGAGAACTGGAAGATGAAGAGACCAGAACTAAAGGCTTCACACCTGTTGTATGGGGTCCTCAGGAGCAAAGCCTGGCTGCCCGTGCAACTGTCCGTGGGGGTGTGGCAGCCATAGACAGGAGGAGGCACCGAATATTGCTGGTCACCTGCAGACAAACCATAGAGAAGTTACTACCCCACAGCAGGGCTGATTTTCATGCTCAGAAGGGTTAATGCAGGGGTTCCCAAACTAAGGCCCGGGGGCGGATGTGGCCCAATCACCTTCTAAATCCAGCCCATGGACGGTCCAGGAATCAGCATGTTTTTACATGAGTAGAATGTGCCCTTTTATTTAAAATGGATCTCTGGGCTATTTGTGGGGCCTGCCTAGTGTTTTTACATGAGTAGAATGTGTCCTTTTACTGTATTTAAAATGCATCTCTGGGTTATTTGTGGGGCATAGGAATTCGTTCATATATTTTTTTCCAAAATATAGTCCAGCCCCCCACAAGGTCTGAGGGACAGTGGACCGGCCCCCTGCTGAAAAAGTTTGCTGACCCCTGTAATGTGACATCCTGTAAGCTAGAGGAAGGGTTTTTTCTCATGCTCAGGGCAGGGGGCACCTGAGTCTCCAATTTGGAACCGATAATTATTTCCATTTTCAGTAGATATTTCATCATTGAGTAGAACAGAGCTAATGCCTATAGTTATTTCTAAGCTGTGTAGTTGTTGACAAAAATCTTACGGAAAACAGGCAAACACTACTTTGTTTTTGCAAGTGTTCCGTCAGATCCCCAGTTCTGTGAGAGCTATCGGATGATAAAGCCTTAAAAATCTCCCTTCAACCATAAACCTGCAAAGTGCTTTTTTCTCAGCCTCCCATTTGTCACATGGAAGTAAGACCATAGGAAGCTGCCCTATACCAATTCAGATAATTTATTCATCTAGTTCAGTATTGCCTATAACACTACATTGACTGGCAGTGTTCTCCAGGATTTCAGACAAGGGCCTTTCCCACCTCTACCTACAGAAGCGAGCCAGAGATTAAATTTGGGACTTTTTTGTATGCAGCACGATTACTCTGGTGCAGGGGTCAGCAAACTTTTTCAGCAGGGCGCCAGTCCACTATCCCTCAGACCTTGTGGGGGGCCAGACTATATTTTTGGGGGGCAATGAACGAATTCCTATGCCCCACTAATAACCCAGAGATGCATTATAAATAAAAGGACACATTCTACTCATGTAAAAACATGCTGATTCCCGGACCATCCGCGGGCTGGATTTAGAAGGTGATTGGGCCGGATCTGGCCCCCAGGCCTTAGTTTGCCTCCCCATGCTCTGGTGTATGCAGTAATACTGGCCAACTTTATATGGCTGTCCCAAACATGACTTTATTAGGAATTGCTCCCAGGTAATTGTGTACAGGATTGTAGCATTAAGACTTCCAATATTTGAAACACCTTTTGTAAATGCTAAGAGCATCATCCAAGCAAAAGACACTATCAAGCTTGAAATCCCAAGATAGTTTCAATGGGATTTGCTGGATTTTGACTGCTTTATGCTCTGAATATTTAGTCAATAATATTACAATAATGTCCAGCATGTTTATTCAGAAGTAATCCTTACTGTATTCAATGCAGGTTGTTCCACTCTTACACTGGAATAAATCCCACTGAGTTCACTGAGACACTTAGGCGCAGTCAGGCCTACCGGTAGGTGTGCACTATTGAGGTCATATGAGCTTCAGGAAATCTACACTTGCCTAGGCTATGATTAATGTACTTTTATGTGCACAAGACCACATTTGTGTTCCGTTATCAATGGTGTAATTTCTGAGAAGGTATTTTGAACAGCAGTGGAGTTTTTATGGGCAGACCACTGTCATCCTGATCATGATTATCAGTACCACTAACCTGTTCGCTACTTATTTGTCTCAAAACTACTTCCGTTTGGTTCCTAGAAGCCTAAGTAGTTACCTAGAGACGTCTGCTGGACGATGGGATCCTCGTGCTTGAAGGAGTGGTTTGTAAACTGCGCGGCGTGGTGAGAGGGGGTGTGGCCATAACTTGGAGTTCCATCAAACGCCACCGTGCCGTAACCTGCCAAGAGAACAACGTTGTCAAGAACCAGGAGTTGAACTTTCTCATGAAGCGGCTTCCTGCAAGAATGTCCCCTCCCCGGACAGGCAGGCGTCGAAAACCTGAAGCCCCCGCTGGTGGCTACTTCCTTCGGGAAGAAAGAGTCTGCTCAATGAACCCAGATAAACCCACGGCGTGACCAAAATAGTTCTCTCTGTGTTTATGACTGTGGTGCGAGTCCATTCTAAATCTGGTCTTTGGGGCTGTTTGCGTCACTTTCTCCGTCATTCCTTAATTCCTGAATTAGCATCCGAGCTCGGCCTAGTGGAAGGTAACTCTTTCTTCCCATAAACATCAGCACACAGGCTGCTAGTGGCCAAGAACTGCTGAGGGGAATCATTGGGTGTTAAGAGATCCTTTTACATGCGAGGCGCATGTCTAATTACTTTCCCCCCGCTGTGCCTGCCTCAATTCTTTTTTTGTAAAATGACGGCAATGCCGCTTCTCTCTGTCTCTCTGGGAGCAAGGAGGACTGAGTAGGACGCGCTCAGGCACGCGCTGCAGGAGCTGTGGGCAGGGGGGAGAATCTTACAGTTCTAAGCACTTTATTTTTTAACGTTGATCTCAATGTGACTTGCCCCCAAGTCATAACGAGATCATAAGTTTGTTTACTAGGAAATGACTTGTGTTTGGAAATCTAGGTGCCAAATAGGCTGTTGGGATGGCGAGTCTCAAAGGTTGTTGTCAAGACTAGTCAAGCCTGGGATCGATGCTTCGGTGGGAAATTAGGAGTCAGGCGTTTTGGCTACGCCTGGAAAGGGCAGGCCGGTCGCTTCTCGCAGTGAGCGATGCTTTCATAAATTCTTCCTCATATTTAAGAGAAAGTCCCCCGTCTGTAGAGCAAACTCGTCTGCCGTTTCACATGTAAAAGGTACCCTTTAATCTCGCTCTCTCTTAACTTCTCACTTATATTATAAGATTAACTTTCTGAAGAGCCTGCAATAAAAACGGCAGGCCGTTAAATGAAAAATAGCCTCCTACTTTAAGCGAAAATTGCTCGCTCAAATAATAATAAACAGCCTATTTAAAAAAAAAACCGGAGTGAATTCAGATGGAAACGGATCGCCTCTAGTGACCTCAGGGTGACACCGAATCGTAAATCAGGCGTTTGGACACCAACTTTCATTAATTACTTGGAGCCAGTTAAACAACTTCAGCTAAAAAGTAATTACAAAGTAATATTATCTTTGAGGCTTCTCGGCTCATCAGCATTTACCCCAAGACCAAAGAATGTTTAGTGTAGCCCTTATGAGATCTACCCTTGGTTTCCCAACCACACGTTATGTTGACTTAGAAATATATTTTAAACTCTATGCTTGCAAAGTTCTTAGTTATACTATACTTAAAGACTAGCGTCTTCTCAACCCCCCCCCCCCTTTCAAAACCACCGTTTATTTAGAGAACACCAAACTGGCGGCATGGGGGCAGGCAAGATTGTGCAACACACGCAGAGAGGGAAAGCACCGCTGCACACTTTCCTGTGACATGAGCTTTCCTAGGGCAACAGCCTACTTCGCTAGATGCATCTGGCGGACTCCTGATGGAGCGACCGTTCTTTCAATAAGCAGTAGATCGGGGGTGATCATGATGGATATTAGACAGATTGTGACAGAACTCGGACGAGAAGGGCGAAAGGGAAATTCTTCCCGACCACTCAATGACAACCCAAATAAAGGCAAAAACACATAAAACACAGAAGGTTCTTGTAGAAGACAATTTAGACCTCTAGTCTTAAACACATATCTGTGTACTGAGAACAAACATCCTTAGTATGTTTACGCAGAAGTACTATTGATTTCCTAAACGTGATCCCTGGTAAACTTGCCCACGCTTCAACCATCCTTGATAGTGAAAACCCATTGAAATTCATTGGATGAAATCTGGACGCCACCCGCGTTGGTTTATTCTGCCTGTGAACCGATTTACGTACCGATTGGAACGGAACTTATGTTATTATTTACAAATTTAGGAAATCGGAGTACCGGGCCCTTTTGCTTTAGTGTAAATAAGACCCGGAACGTGAAGGCATTTGCTTAAGAAGTAAATCTCACGGCTTTTAATGGAACTTGGCTCGAGAAAACAATGATTCGATCGTACAATTAAGCTCTTGTCCTAAAGTACTGTTGTGCTGGCCTCCTGGAGTGCCACATTGATGCCAATGGCACTGATCCAGATGAAAATTATCTACGCGGATTGCAACTTTTTTGCTTTAGGATCTCAGCATAAAGTAGATTGGAGTACCTGCTTCCGGTATAAAATGTTTGCAGTGGCTCCTATTCTTGCAAACTTTTACAGTGAGGTAGATTTTACAGTAAAATAGCTAGATTTGAATCGATCTGTTTCCACTGAAGTCAGCAGGACTAAAAGCCGGTCCCGAACCTGAACTTATTTCTGCTGAAGTGAGTCTAAAGGCCGCCTAGTTGGAAGCAAGTTTCTTTGTAGCACGATATTTCCTCAGCAACTGTTTTCTCGAAAGCAAGAGTCACTGTGCTCAATTGGGCTTAATCTCGAGCAAGTGCGCATAGGGTTGCAGCTCCAGTACAGTATATCCTAGATCTGGGTGTAAATGGGCTTAAATCACAGTGTTTACAGTGATATGGAATGGGCTGCATTCTTATATTGTCCTCTCTGGAAAACGCGGTTTCCTCAAGCGCTTTTGGAAACTGCTCTTCCCCACCCCTATCCCTGCCACAGGGGTGCAAAAATGTTTGGGCCTGAAGGGCAAGGCAGAGAGTTCCCTCCGCAAGAAGCGAAGGAAGGTACCCAGCACTGTTCTCCCCTTGCCAGTCGGCCAGCGGTGGAGCAGGGAGCGGGAAGCGCCTCTCCAAGACTGCTGCGTGCGCCTGGCGCGTTTTGTGGCGCGCAGCCTTCCTTTTCCCCCCCGGCGCACGGACGGCGTTGACAGCCGGTGCCCAACCCTTGCACTTCCCTGCTGCAGCTGTCCCGGCCTTCTTTATCTCCGCTCATAACCCACAAAGCAAAGGTTTGCCTCCTCCCTTTCTCCCTCCTCTTTCCTTTTCAACTTTCCCCGAAGCACTGACACTTCAGATCTGTTCGTTACTCTTGGCCCAGCGTGCAACTTTATTGGGTGACCTTCACAATTCGACTCGGAGCAGAATGATGTTTTGGCCACATTTTCCGGTGTTGCCTGACCCACAGCTTCAGGAATGCGATAAGGGGACTGAGTTCTGAACCAGCCCTCTGATAGCGAGGGCTCTTTAATTAGGACTTTATCGGAGGCCGGGCTGATTAAAATGTGCTGAAAATAATTGAGACCTGGACATCTGGCGGAGAAGGCAAATCTTCTGAAGGGATACAATTGTTGGAGGAGCCCAGCTGCATGGAAGAATAGAAGCGACGGGGGAGGGGGACGCGGACGGGGCAAGAGATTCAAAGCAGGAAGGTTTCCCCCCCCCATCCTTGGCAAAACCGTCAAGGTAATATCTTTCCCACGGTGGAAAACTCGTCTGAAACCTAAACTTCAACCTTGACTGATTCAAAGCAAGAACATTATATTCGTGCCCAAAACATTGTTGGCCAGCTTCCCCAAATTCTTCCCAGCCACCCAATGAAACCTTGGTGTCCTGCCATAGTGCTCTCCACTGCCCTCTCTTGCATTGGCCTGGTTCGAGACGCTGGTGGTTTGTTTTTATTCTGGATTATCGTTAAATTTCTTCTCTACATTTTTTTTAAATCATACTCTTCCTCACCGTTGGTCTTGTGATGCAGTAATTAAAACAAACCCAGCATATTGTTATCACCCACTTTCTCACTTTCCAGTATATAAAGATCGGGGATCTAAGTTTGAATCTAAGGTATCTGGACGAACCTGTCACTCATCAGGACCAGGACTCACGTTGCCAAGAAACCCATATTTCTCAATGCGCCCTTTTGAAAATCAAAAGTATGGATGTACTTACTTTCATCATATCAGAACAACAGTTATAAGAACTCGAATTCTTACTTTACAAGCATTAACTGCCCTACCGAAGTAAATTATTTTCTTTCGCTATTCTGATTTAGTATAATATATAGCCTCTGGCTTCTGACAGAATTACAGTGTCTTGGACGTAGGACGTATGGACAAAATGCACGCCTCCAAAAGCGATTTCTCATCATTAAACAAGGCGAGGAGAACTAATGCAGTTGTGGAACTTCTATTTAACACTTTTCAACAACACTAATCTGATTGATTAAAAACAGAATATAAACGTTGCTGTTGATTAATGTGTCCACGGGAAAGCATGGATTTAGGCTAAATTGTGCTAATTTTCCCTGCATTCTTTTAATGTTAACAATTACATTTCAACTCTTTTCCTATATCTATACACTTCAGCTAATCTATAAAGATTCTTTTGCAATAACTGACAACAAATATCTTTCTGGTCTCACACACAAAAAGGTGTAAGAAGGGATGTGAATTTGAATCGACAAATGATAAAGTGATATAATGCAAAACAATTCTAACTGCAATGAGAGAATTCCAAAGCAATGTTCTTCAAAAAAAATTACTGTGTATATTATATATGTTCACAGGTATGTGCATGCGTACATACTGGGAGAAAGATACACGAAGAACATGCAATTGGGTCAACATAGCAATAGAAGTACTCTGAGGTTCTAATCACTTATATCTGAGTTTGCTTATTTCCTTCGCCTTCCCAATCGATTTTCCTTTTGTGTTGTGTATTTTCAAATTGCAAGTCTTTGTCTGGGAGCTTTTTCTGAATGAGGAGTGGAATAAAAATAATATCTAAATGAAAATAAATGAAAATCAACTGGTGGCAAACAGGTTGGCAGTTCACATCAAAAGAAATTGAATTGCACTTCTGTTCCATTCTGACAGTTCTGATTAATTTAACTACTCTCCCCCATGATACACAGAAACCCACACATTATATAGGAATCGTCATCATCATGTGGAATTCGCTAAGGAGTCAGAAATTGTCAGACCCAATAACCAAACATCAGCATTCCAGTAGGGCAGGGTCCATAAAAAATTACTATTGACCCATATGCAAGAAATTGATTGGGGGGGAGGGAGAGAGGTTAACTGTTATTTAGAAAAGGAGTGTCTTCCCAAAATAATGAAAGAGATTGCCTCCCTAACCTAACATTTTGCAGGACAAAGCTCTAGGTCTTGAAACCCGCCAACAAGGTAACACTTCCTAAAAATGATTTTTAAAAGTTCTCTCTCTCTTCACTTTATCCATGGAAGTGTTACAAATTTTAGCCATGCTGATTTGGTAACTTCCTTAAAATATTGATAAACTGAGTAGTTTCGTGCAAAAGTAAAACTTGGAGAACTGTAAGAACTGCGTGAACTACTGTGAACTGTTAATTCGATTAAATGAATTCTTACTGGAAATTACTCATATTTTGGGCTGCTCTGCATTGTTCAAGAACCGCATTTTCAAGAGACAATTGCAAAGTAAGCGAAAGGAGGTCCTTCGCTGTTCTCAAAGATGCCTTCCCTCCAAGACACTGTTGAGAGCCTCAGTCTGTGTTGTATTGCAACAGATCAAGTTACAGAAGCAAACACGAGTAATTATGGAATTCACAACAAATGATTCTCTGGAATTCACCAATAATTATATAGTACTTCCACTTCGTGCATCTGCTAAAGTAGGCTATTGACTAGGAAAACTCAGGGCACAATAAACTGTTCAGGTCACAAACAATCCACCTGGAGGTTCCCCCGAATTTATTCGGAGCTGCAGTGTTTAAGGTTAGGTCCCACTAATTCCCAGTAGAGGACACGCCTTTCTCTTTTGCATATAGGAATCTAGATGAAACCAAGAATAATTTAGCATTTTAGTTAAATAATTGTTTCAAGCTGCTTCCAGTTTTACAGTCACCTGTTTTCCTGTTCCTAAATAGACGAGCAGCCGGAATAAGAGAACCAACAGAGCCCCATACGTGTGTCATATATTATATATGACATGCCTCGATTCAAGACAAATTTCCTTGAGCCAATGGGATTCTATATATTCTTATTTGGACGTGTCCTCTACCGCAATCAATAGAATTTATATGTCTAGGTCAATTTATTTGTTTAGGCTGCAGCAAAGTTTCCGAGCTTAACTGTTCTCATAAACCCCCAAGTCTGAAGAGATAATAGTGCAGTCCTACACACGTCTTCTCAGAAGTAAACCCCACTGACTATCCTGGTACTCCCAGGAAAGTGCGTTTAGGATCGCAATTTGAGTCCTATGGATTTCAACAGAACTTACTACTACTACACACTTATTGCTGAGGATGGGGGGTACTGTTTAGTACAGCCTTCCTCTGAGAACTTAGACCTTTTAGACGGCAGCTTTAATATATTCCTTTACAGCTATTGTGTAAAAATTGTTATTCAGTCAAGCTCTGCGCGGGGAAAAAACCTGCCGGGGAAAAAACCCACTGGTTTCAGCACAATGCAGGTTTAGCTTCTCAATATGAGCAGGTCAGCCAATTGCCTAATGTTACCTTTCTCCCACCCCAGCCTTTAAAAAAAAAACGCTGCAAGGAAAAAAAACCCATTATATGGTAATTCCCACCATCTCCAGTGTTTATAGACTGGCAAAAGAATCCTGCGTGCAAGCTGTACAAGGTAGTTTATGGAATTTAGTTCCAGTCAAATCAATCTTAAAATTCCTGTTGGTAAGTGTCATCATAGCTGCCAAGTTTTCCCTTTTCTCGCGAGGAAGCCTATTCAGCATAATGGAAAATCCCTTAAAAAAGGGGATAACTTGGCAGCTATGAGTGTCATTCCCGCGGTTTGGTTTTTATAACATTAACCAAACACTTCGCTGGGTAATCAAAAGCGCAATTATGTACTTGACAGGATATCGCCAAGTAGCACTACAACCTGTTAGCTAAAAATGGAACGAAGTGGGCGTGTGTTCAGGGCACGGATTTTAGAGTTTTACTAACACCAGGCACCACTGGAGTGAGAATATGTAAACGTACGCTAACTGACAGGAAAACTGATATCCCAAAGTGGAACTGTTAAAGATAATTTACACACACATACACGGAGAATTTTTGCACATTGGGTAAGGAAAAACAGCAAGTGTTCTCATAAACTCATTTAGGCTGCAATCCTATGTACAACTACATTCCTGAAGTACAGTTATTAGAAGAAATTAAGTCCTGTTGAACTCAGCATTGCTACTAGGGTGGAGAAGTTTATTTTCCTGAAACACCACTGAATCTCTCTCTTTGAAGGCCACTAGGAAAAGAGAAGTCTGCGGAGTTTATGCCATAGCTGCCAAGTTATCCCCTTTTTTAAGGGATTTTCCCTTATGCTGAATAGGCTTCCTCGCGAGAAAAGGGAAAACTTGGCAGCTATGGTTTATGCTCATCCGGTACTTGAACAGCCGGAAAGGCTAACACTATAAATGGCAGCTACCACAAAATCAGTGCTAAGTGTTCCACTGACTGTACAGTAGTGAATCTGGATCGCAGCACCCAAAGAAGCGCCCGATAACTTCCACCCCCTTCCTTCCAGCTTCACGTGGAGCGTTAAATGTCATAATTGTTACACGTGGCAAGGACCGCAACTGATTAGAACCTCCGACGCTTTGAATTGCAGTTTTGAAGCCCCGAACCCTCAAACCGCTTAATATCGTAGTAATTTCTCTGCATGTGGGGGGGGGGACTATAATTCACAACGCAATATGGATAGGACACAATTAAAGGCATGCCCCCATTGTCGCCTAGCTCGAAAGTATTCACCTGCCGCCTGCTTAATCCGGTACCTATTGCTTTTCCGGTAGTCTGAAATGTGAAATTCCAGAGCGGCGGAACTTCACATTTCTAACAACCCGATTTTTACTTTCCTTTAAAAGCAACTCCCGTTCGATTCCACATAGACATGGCTGTCGTTTTGACTAAGAAGGGGTATATTTACAATGCAGTCAAACCAACAATGCGCATCCCTACAATGGTTAAGATTGCTGGCGTACTCTGTCTGGGCGAAGTACGGCTGAAATCCTATGACAGTGACACTCCCTCGGGAGGAAGGCTGCAGCGTGACTTGCCCCTTGAACTCGGCGGTACTTGCTTTCGCGTGGACTCGCATTGCAGCACGTGTGAGTTGGATGGCCCAGTGTTAACATTCCCACTGAAATATCTAGATATATATATATGCACAGGCCACCGTATATACCAACTCTTTATATAACAGCACACATATAACGCACAGCCCGTGGCTAAATGAGGAGAGTGGGGTTAGCTCAATAGACCGATGATTAGGTCTGCCCGCCTGCGAGACTGGTTCTGATTCGGGTTCCCACGTTTGCCACCGCCGGCTTGTGGTCCAGCAATGGCACCGTCCGACGGGAGCATCTTCCAGCCCTTGCTGTCAATCACTGCGATGGAGGCTAGCGAGAACCCCCGAGGCAGCCAGTCACGCTGGCGCGCATACGCGGCGTGTCCAATGGACGCGGCGGCCTTACCTTGGTTGCGGATGGCTTGCTGGCTCTCCAGGCAGTTGGGCAGGTAAGGGCCGCTGGGGAACATCCTCGCCTGGCTGGCGGGCGCTTGGCTGGGCGGCGGCGGCGGGGGCGCGAAAGGGCCGTAGCGGCAGGCTCCGGCGGTGCCGGTGAACTGGCCGGAGAAGTGCACCGTGAAGGCGCTCAGGCACTGCTCCTCGTGAGCCTCCGTGGCGCTCCAGCTGGGCTCCTGCTTGATGAAGGCCGAGTGCGGCGCCAGCGAGCCGTACGACGCTCCGGGCGGGAAGTCCAGCACAGGCGCCCACTGCGCCGCGCCGCTCACCGGCATGGGGCAGTTACCGTTGCCCGGTAGGGAGGGCACGGCCGGAGGCAGCAGCGCGTTCAGATCGCGCACGTCGGAGCCCATGGCGTCGCCGCAAACTTTCCGCCTCGGCGCCGGGAACCACTCGCTGCCGCCGCCGCCGCTACTGCCGCCGCCGGCGCCGCCGGGGCCGGCGCTGCACTTGCTCCAAGCGCTCGGGCCCCTGCCCGGGTCCGTCTGAAGGCACCAGGCGGCCGAGCCGAGCCCTTTCGGCGACGCGGGGTCCGGGTTGGGCACGCAAGTCCCCGGCTCCAGCCCTGCGGGAGCGGGCAAAAGCGACAGCGCAAGGTTGGTCTCCAGGGTCGCCTTCGGGTCCGGCGGACAGCGAAGTTGAGGAGAGACAAGAGAGACAGAGCGAGTGTGAGGGAAAAGAAAGGCGAGCGAGGTAACAAAAAAAGCCGAGCGTGGGACTGGCGGGAAGCGGCTGAGGGGAAGACCTGGCCTGCTGAAGTGGCTGCGCGGGAGGAGGGAGGCGCGAACTGACTGACTGAGGAGCCGCCTTGAACTTCTTACCTCAGCGGCGGCTTTGCCCTCAAGTCCCCAAAGCTCAGCTAATTGAGAGAGGCGAGCCGCGCGAGGCGGCAGCGGAGGAGGAGGAGGAGTCAGTGGCAGCAGCGGCAGCGCGCGGGAGCTCCCTTCACACTTCGCTCGCCGCCTCAGAAGCACTCACAGCCCCGGGGGCAGGATGGGACAAGGCATTCGCCTCTCGTTGCCGCTCTCCCGCCATTGCGCGGGCGGAGGGGCGGAACACCAAGCCCTCCCGCACCTCGCGGAGTCCTGAATTCAGCCACCCGTCCGAAACACACCCGGGTTTCTTTCCCAGGCAAGCTGGAGGCTGCTGAGGCGAAATGCTCGGAGGCTGGCTTGGCTCAGTAAGCGGCTTAGTTTGCGAAAGGAACTTTGACAAGGCTCAGGGAGAGAAAGGGCACTTGGAAGCGAAAGATGCCCAATTCAGCGCCCGGCCATTCCAAGGAAATGCCCCTCCCTGGATGAAACCCTGGGAGACAGGGCGGACAAAGCTGAGCCAGGCTATTCCCACGGGCCCACATAACACCTGTTCTCAATAATCATCTTGCAGTGGTAAAAACAAAACAAAACTAAAAACCGATCTTGTAGTATGGCAGTCCTTACACTTCGGAACTCCCTGCCCCTTGACATCCGTCATGAACTTTCGGAGAGCTGCTTAAAACATTTAGGCCAGCCTGTCAGGACATGGAGAAGTTATGTGTGTTTTGATTTATGTTTAGCTTATTGCTGATTTTAGTTTTTGAATGTTTTGATACCGGCTTTTAACTGTATCTATTAATAAGGTTCTCTTGGGGTGGGTTGTAAACCGCTTGGAGGTTTTATTACAGTCAAGCGATGCTCAAAATTTGTTAAATAAGACGGACCAGGAGTTTTAAAGCATGCCCTGCCTGCAATAATCCTAAACACGAGGTGCTGGGAATTATAGCTCTGTGTGAATTGTAGCTCTACAGTTCCCAGGATTCTTTAAATGCATGCTGTGTCTTGGCAGTATGTCCGTCCATCATCTAGAAGCACACAATGATTTAATTTGAGAAGTTCTTAAATTAAAGACATCCGATTGGGGTCGCAGATTCCCCTAATGCGCCCAGGGTTAAGTGGCACAAATATACTCCATCCTCTTCTTCTTCATCTCATATTCATTAGATTGGCCGGCTGCCATCCGAGAATGCTTCTTCCTGAATTTCACTGGAGGTCGAATCCTGCTTTAGGGCTCCCCCCGTGTGCTTTTATGGAAGCTGGTCTAGCTAACGATGGCCTTAAGGAGTTGGTGAAGCTCATCTTGCAGCTCTACCTCTGAGCTGCGAAACAGGAAACCTCCGATTCGAATCTCACCTCAGCCAGGAGGTCTCCCTCCCTCAACATACGTGGGTGTCCATCACCTTCCGAGCCAGTTAGACGAATTACAACCCGTTTCTAAGAACTATCAAGGGCACCGAACACTATATAAATGCTAGTAGATGTGCAGGTGTCAAGAAGGTGACAACCACTGAAAAGAGGGAAAGGGGGACTCTGGCGATGTTTTAACAGGAAAAGTAGAACGAAAGGGAGAGTGTTTTTTAAAGTAAATCACTGCTTCCTTCACACTCCGTGAGCCCGGTAGTTGTGTTAATATACATCAGGACAGTAAAAACAATGAGGGCGAATTCTCACTTCAACAGGATTTAAAGCAGTTGTTGGCATCGGTGGCCTGTCCTGTGAGACAATGGATTGCGCCTTGGAGGGTGAAGTCAAACCGCTAGAGAATCACAGCGCCTGTTGTGGCTGCGGAGACCAGTAACTCATAATTGCTTTTGCTGCGTTAACAGCACAGAAGTGACTTTCCTGGGGCGCCAGCCTGCGCAGTGTGTATGGAGGTCCTGGGCTGCCCAGAATACAAGACTTCTTGGCCTCGCTGATGTGATCCAAAGGAAAGCAGAGCAAAGTTTGGCACCAGTTTGGCTGCAAGAGTTGCCGGAAGAAGACGCCATCCAGCCGTCCTAGGGACTCATGCTGCAAACCTGAGGCCCAAATCATAGTGAAATTGCTCCACCAAATAGCTGAGCTGTCTACACTCCAACTAACCTATGTAACCTATAGAGGTTGTGACTTTCTCTCCAAGCAACTAATTCCCGCAGAGACGCGGGGGGCAACCCCCCCAAAAAAATCTCACCTCCCACTTGCCCTCCCATTTCTGAACGCCTGTCATTCATATATGCTGCTATTTTGCTTTGCCCCTTCTGTGCCCACCCTGAATTTTTTTCCCCCTAGGCACGCCACTGAACTCCCGATCCTTTATGGCGAGGGGGATTACTTAGGCAGTCACTTCCTTGTTTTAGTGGAACTTTATTACGAGTGAAAACAGGAGGAGTAGACGCTGACGCTAATAACATCGACTCGGAAGTAAACCGCACTGAGACCAGTTGCGCTTTCGCCGAGAGAATCTCAGCCTCAAGATGGCAGCCTGAGCCGTTTTTTACATCTGGCTCTGATGACAGCTCCTAACCGATGAAATTTAATGCAGTAAACTTACCGGTGTATATTACAGGAGAGGAAGCAAAACGTTGCAAATCACTCTTCTGGTGTCACGTGCAGTTTTTCAGCAGGTATTAAACAACCTAGTTAACATAACTATCTCTAGGGAACAAGGTTACTTGGTACATGAAAAGGGCAACATCTAGAATTTCAGACTCAGCTTATGAGACTTTCTTACCATTCAAAACTAGTGCAGCAATTTATACCTTTTAAAAGGATCTTGTAAAGTTTGGATACACAGGTACCTGGAATAACTCTCGAGAGAGAGAGAGAGAGAGAGAGAGAGAGAGAGAGCGCTAGCTACCGGTACTTATTCCAAGTATATATATTTCTCAGTTAAAAGCAAGTACCGAATCAAACCAAGTCAGCAAAATTATTTTGTTTCCTGATCGTGTGTCTATCGGCGCGTGTTTAACTTCAGTATGGGATATGGTTTGTAAAGGACCTTTACTTCTCCGAGAGAGAGAGAGAGAGAGAGAGAGAGAGAGAGAGAGAGAGAGAGAGAGAGAGAGTGTTTCCGACACATAATGCCAGAATTCAACTTTGAATGACTTTGGTAATTTTATACCTTTTCCTTCTTAGACTGAACTCAATTGCAGAGTGACAAATCACCTTTGCCTTCGCAGAGTGGTAAACGCTACAGTTCAAAAACGCCCAAGCCTCCTTTTGCTCCTACACAAGCGGTAACAGGTAGGTGCCTATTTAACCGCTAGCCATCGCTTTCTGGGTTTCCCCTTGTTTCTGCCATTTCATTCCGATCTGCCGTAATATAGCACGTAAAACTGCAATGGTTTAAACTGAGAAGTCCGATCCGTTCTGACAATTGAAAAGTTCCTTTTAAACACGGACACCGTCATCTTTTTCTTACCGAACTGCTCCGTCTCAAAGAAATCCAGGTAGCATTTTGCTCAGCACGGAATGAAAGATACTGAGTCAGAGCTTATCTTTTTTTGACTACAGGCGGAGAGGCATCGCCCTTTTTAAACCACTTAATGGTTGTGGTTGTTCTTTAAATCTCCCCACCCTAAACTATTGCGAATTCTTTAGCAATTCCCATTTGCTCTTCCCTCTAAACTGGCAAAGGCTCTTTATAAATTCCGTTGAACAACCGAGATAATAATATAATCTGTCAACGACCCGTATCCCAGGTTCGCCATCCGCACTAATGAACGACCCCTGCGGCCCTAGATGGACCAGAGCTCTTTGCGAGGGCCGTTGTTGTCTTAACCCTGTGTTAGCTCTCTTTTTTTGGGTCTGGATTATAAATTGGTCGACCTTTTCTAGGTTAGCTTTTGTCTATTTACATAGTACAGTTCAGAGTTGTTATTGAGCTTTTGGCTTTCAAAGAAGAATAACCCGCCCTCAGACCTCTGGAAGGAGTGGGGAAGAATGAATCACACAACCACTGGTGTTTAATCTGATTTCTGTCTAACTGAACGAAATTCATTCAGATCAGTATGGTGTGGCTGGAGCTCAGCGTGGGTTGATTGCTTTTCTCCTTTGAGCTTGAAGGCCAGGAGAAAGATAAGACAACAAGTGCTCCGTTCTCTAAACAACAATAGCAACAATAATTGACAAATGACGCCCCCCCTCCCCATTTTATGGAAACCAGCAAATTCCAAAAATATTTGGGAGGGGGACAGCCGTAGAAACAGGGTCTACCGACGCCTCCGGTGGTGGTGGTGGTGGGGAGATTTCTAGATGTTGGGAATCTTTACTTCGCTATTGCTCTGGCATTCAGTCTCACGACTCGCTTAACCAGTGGTTTAACCCCACCACTTTGGGGAAGAGCAGACACGCGGGATGTCGCAGGAGCAGCATTCCAAACCCACGCCCGTGGAAAGCGCCCAACGAAAGTGGGAACGAAAGTGTCCTTCTGGCACTCTCACTTTCCCGCTTGCACACACAGCCTCCTCCCTCCCTCTGCTTCGGAAGCGAGTTGATCTCGTTTAGGATGGGCGGGTGATGTATGATCCAGGATTCAGACTGCAACCCTCCTTCGTCGTGTCTATTCGGGAGCAAAGCCCACTGAAATCAAGTGGGGCTTATTCCCTGGTAAAGGAGATTGGAAGGAACGCGGCCTGAATCGTTAAAGTAAATGCGCTCAGGGTCTGCAGCCTTCAAAGCAGTGGAGAGGAGGGAGGGAGATCCAAGCGCATTTCTGCCCTTTCTCCTCGCTGGTGAGAGTCTCAGCAGAGAAGCAGAGGGGAAATATCTTTCTTCTCGCTCACTCCAAGGGTTTGATTATTTAAAGTGCCAACACCGGGAAAAACAAAGCTGTGAACCATCTCCAGGCAGGAGCCGCGGAGGGTGAAGGGAGCAGCGAGAGCTGCGGAGAGACAGAGAATCAATCACCGGCCGCCAGTCCCCCATTCCCAGGAGCGAACCTGTCACCCAGCGCGCCAGGATGGAGCTGCAGCTCTGAGAGCGCTGTGCCGGGCCCGAGCGGCCTTCTTGTTCTCCCAAACTGGGCGCGGCTACTTTTATGTGGACAGACCACCTTTCCTCCAAGCAGCTCAAGGTGCTATACACTGTTCCCCCCTCCCCTTTCTTATCTTCACAACCACCTTGCGGGGTAGGTTAGGCTGAGAGGGCAGTCAATGGGGCAGGCAGAGGCTTCTGGGAGAGCAGCACAGAGTTCGTCTGAACTGGGGCGGGGTGCGTGTGTGCATGAACCATTTTGCATTGTGAATCAGCTGAAGCTCCGCTATTCCAAATATCCGGAGCTCAAACGTGTCGAGGGTTCGAGAAGGAAGCTTCAGCAGCCGAATGGAGAAGAGAGGGGCTGTTCTGGCTTCTGGCCCCTCCCACCCCGGAAAAAAATCTGAAAGAGACCTGTTGGGATCGTCCATTGGACCTTTGGGCCAAGAGACGAGCAAAGTGTGGAGGCTTTCCGGCTCCACAGAAGCCTTTGTCGCGCGCGGCAACCCTACAAACACGAGAAGCTGGGTTTCGACAGCACATGGTGCAGTTTGAAAGGCAGAGGAGAAAGTTAACGTAATTTGTGTAACTGGAGACGATTGTGACTATTTTGAGTTCTTCAGCTGCCGGGGGGGGGGGGGGGCACGAGAGACGCGACGATAAGTCTTGGTCGTCTGCAACGGGTGTGAAGATGTACGCAAACCTCTTCCCAGGAAGTCCAGGCGTTAGTTCTCTCTCTCTCTCTTCCTCCACCTCTCCCTTGCTAGGTCACACCTCCCGCACAAACCATGGCCTTCAGCAAAAAACTCCCCAATTGCTGTGAACGTTGGCGGAGCTTCGGCCATGAAATCTATCCCGCCTCCGCTAGAGCTATAGGTTGCGTTCTCCACCCCCTTTCCCCCCCCCATACCAAACCGGCCTAAATCTGTCAGCTTCAGCTCTTTCCAGGTGGCCCCTCTGGAGAAAAAAAAAGTTTAAAAGGAGATGTTTCCACCCAGCTTGTGAAAAGTGGGGAGGTGGGGACGGACCTGTGTTTAAAGCAGGGCTGGTGCAAAAGAAGCTCCTTTGGTGGAACAAGCATTCCAGAAAAATGCACATGCACACAAACACACACCGAAACGAGAATCGCGCTCTACTGGAGAAGGGAAATGGGCATATTTGTCTCTGTTTTGCATTCTGATTTCCGGGCTCATCGGAGCGTTGGGGGGGGGGTGATCTAAGCAGCATAAACCAGAGCTATAGGAGCGATGTGCAGCCATTGAAAAGTTCAGCTCAAGAAATGGGGCGGGGCGCTGTGGGGGTGACAAGGAGCGATTTCGCCGGCACAGGAAACCAAACTGCGTAAAAAAAATAATAATACGAGTCACCACTCGCGCTGATCGGCGTGTAGACATACAGTATATTATTCGGAGATCAAAAGAGGCGCGCTGCAAAAGGGAGAGGGATTCCCTCTGCCCTCAGACTCCTTCCTTTCAACTTCGGCGTGTTGTCATCCACAACTTTGAAGGGGGGCTGTGAGCAGAGAGGGAGAGCGAGAGAGAAACGAGCCGGGTCTCTGTTAGCTCATCCTCGCCAGGGAATTCTCGGCGCTTCGAGCCCGTCTCTTCCCGCTTCCTCTGTAACCTCACCAGCAACGTGCAACTGTAAAAACAGACAAGAGACGAGTTATCTGTCAAGATTCATGGACTCCTTCGAGCGAAGGAACTTAGGCAAGTAATAAATAGCGCCGCTGACCTCCCTTTGGCCTCAGCCAGTGCCGAAGTATGCATTATGAGATCCCAGGGCAGGCCTGCCATTGGGCTGCCGCGCCTTGACAATCCCAAGATGTGGACCAATGAAAAATGAAAGGGAGCCGGGAGAGACTTTAATTAATGCGGGTCTTGCTCCGGGAGTTCAGCGCGGCGGGGGCAGCGAGAGCGAAAGGGGGCACGCTCGCATTCACAGCCAGATCTGCTCGGTGGGAAGGCGCTTAAGGACTTAAGAGAAAGGGGCCTTTGGCTGCAGCCCTAAACCCACGCACATATTTGAAAGAAAGACCCATAGAAATCAATATCTGGAGTGTAGGGAACCGAGCAAATTTAAGTTTGCTTTTGTGTAGACGCGAATAGAACTGTGTTGTGTACGGCGGCAATTCTAACTTAGTACAGTATACTTATTTGGGAGTAAGTGCCATTGAATAAAGATGATTAGGATAGGGCAGTAAGATAACGATCAATCATTATGTCAGGAGCAAATGTCTGAAACTAATGTAGAACATAGGGGAAGAGAGGAACGGGCCAAATTCATTGAAAGAGAAATGCACAGCATCATATTCCAGCTGATTTAAAGCCGACAGTTGCGTGAATCGATTGAAAACAATGGCTCTTCTTACAAAGGAAATGTATTTAAAAATGGGGGAGCCCATCCAACTAAGACAAATGAGAATCAATGCCCCCCTTTGTAAAATATGTAGTAATGTTCTTAACCGCCAAAGGGCACGATTAATGGAAAGCAGGGCTATACATGATATTAACAAACAAACAAACAAACAAACAAACTTCCACTTAACCAGATTGTGAATCAGGAACTAACATAGATAAGTAAAGCATTTGTCAACAATATATATTTTAAATCAGAGGCTTCTTTCTGAAATTTTAAGAGCAGTCTTTCCTGTCCTCAGACTTCTTAGTCTCGAGTAGTCTCGACTCGAGCAAATGCGTTCTAGCTGTTCTTTCGGAGAGAAAAAAACTACCCGATTATGAGAATGAGTGTGTGCCTAAGGAAGAAGGCAAATAGTCGGACCCACTGGATCCCCCCCCCAAAAAAAATCTCGGCTGGGAAGTTCACCAGGGCCTAAGGTAAAGGGACCCCGCCCTGACCATTAGGTCCAGTCGTGACCGACCCCGGGGTTGCGGCGCTCATCTCGCATTATTGGCCGAGGGAGCCGGAAGCGCCACCCGCGTCCCTGGGCCTAGTCTATCTTAAATCTCTTGCAAACACAATGAGGGCGTAATGCCCTTTGTTTTGGGTTGCTTATGGGAATCTGCCTAATTCGAAAAGAAAAGAAAAGAAAAGAAAACTTATTTTCCTTCCTGCATCCCAGCCAACAGCGAAGAAGACTTTTGATCTGTCGCTTTGTAGTCAATGGATACGACCGCTATTGCTTTTGGGTGTCCAACTCATAGCTTGTGTTGTAAATTTATTGTGCTGGATTATTAATTTTAAAAATATAAAAAGACTTTATGTATCCTTCCCTGGGACTAAGCCTGTATCCTTCCCTGGGAGCGCAGTAGGGCTGCACGTGCAGACGCTTGGTCTGTCTGAGTTCCTTTGCCGGATCAGACCAAAGGCCCTCCCATTTCCATCAGGGGTCATGGCGCCGTTCCTGCTAGGAAATGGGGCCAGGCAATGGAGGGGTAGCTGTTTTCTGTGTCTTGATCCCAGGTGCACCACAGCTCAAACTAGAGGGGGCCTTTTGGGGCCTGGTGGATAGATGAGACTTTCAGGCTGCAATCATATTCCCACTTGGTTGAGAGCAAACCACACGCAGTGCAACTTACTTCTGAGTAAGCATATGGAGGCTTCCGCTGGAGAACTTTTTCAAGCTATTTTAAGCCTCCCTGCTAGCACTGCACCTCCTGGCAGTTATAAATGCCATAAGATGATTGTGCTCTTTTGCGAGGGTGGGGGTGAAAAAAGTAGGGGGCTGATTAGGCTGTTGGGAGTGTGTGGACCTCCCTCTAGTAGACAGAGCATGGATCCTTTACTTTTAAAAAAAAAAAAACCCGCACAGAAAGCAAATTCCATAAAACCAGTGGAATTTATTTAGTTCCAAGACCCAAGATTATTATGCACGTTTACTCGGAAGTCAGCCCCAGTCACTTAAATGGGTCTCCTTCCCAAGCAGGCTTGCATAGGTTGCGCTGTGCTATGCATCCTCACCCAGTTTATAAATATATGGCACTCTCTTGTTCTGGGTTTCTTCCTAGCTTCATTTACTGCTAATGGTTTCAATCCCATACCAGCAACTAATCTGGAGTCCTGGCTCCCTCTTCACCCTCTCAGGTGCCAACTTAGCGAAGCAGCAGCAGCATCTCAGCCAAATCACTCTCCTCCTCCTTGTTTGGTGGTAGGAAGCAACCCCCCCCCTCCAGCTTTTGTGGAGTTTGCTCTATTATTTTACCGTAAATCTTGGGCAATCCTGGAACTAATTATCGAGAGGATATGTCTCAATTTGTTCTGCATTAATGCCACGTTGGGAATGGAGTCGGGGCCGCAGCCAGAGCAGACACTCGAGCACATGAAATTGATGAACTGAGACTTGCTCCGAGTCCTGAACACACCATCTGGAATTCCAGTCTGAGGTTACAATTAGAAGTTCTGACCCCAGATTCAACTTTGGGGAAGAACAAGAGGAGGGGAGAGAAAGAAAGAAAGAAAGACAAGGGGAGAGGGGTCTCGAGAGAGATAAACAGGGGAGGGGGGGACCAAGTTGCCTTTTCTGCACCTGTAGGAAACACAGTGCTTCTAATCTCTTTTCCCAGAACATTATTCCTCTCCAAACTATTTTGAAATGATCCTATGAACACTTGTCTGCCGGGTGGAGGGTATTTAATACTGTCATATCTTTCCCAACCATAAGAAAGATTTTGACTGCAAATTCTGAGCCCTTGACGTCAACAGATTGCCTCAGAGTGTTCTGGATTAGGAACCTTGCACTGATCTTATAGCGGCAGGATATGTGTGTGGGTGTGGAGTGGGGGCAGTCTTCGTTAGGCCATGTGACTGGGATCCACACCTCAAGCTGGTCCACTTCCATTTGAGCAGCCTGCTGCATCTGGGGCTATCCCAGTTTCATAAAACAATTAAGCCTGTACCTGGGTTTAAGACTCACTACTGGGGTTTCATTGATCTGGAGTGGATCCTTCTCACTCCCCTGTCTGGAAGCAAGCTCTGTACCAAATGAAAGCTCTGATCTGAACCTTTGCTCCATCAGAATGAATGTGCACAGGATGGCATCAACTGCAATCCTATGCATCAGTGCTGTTTTTCTGGGGGGACACAGGGGGACACATACCTCTAAACATTTTGTGAATCTTTGTACTTTTGTCCATTTACTGTATTTATTTTCCCCAATCTGAACTATAAAATGGTGATTTTCTTGAGTCAAAATGAGAGTACCCCTGAACTTTTTTTTAAAAAAAAGAAAAAAAAAGCACTAATCCTACCTAATAGAAAAGTAAAACCCATTGAACTGGGGGGTGGGTATGGTGCAACACAATCCTATATCCATGTCTGCTTGGGAGGTAACCTGTGTTTCAATGCAGACTATGTTTTGATTGCAACCTTGGTTCCAAGTAAACATGCATAGGATGGGGCTGCGGTTAGGTTCAGAATGGAGGCTAGACTCAACTAACTTGAAAATATGCTTAAAATCACAATGTTCTTTAAGTCCCATAATGATTTCCAGCTCTATTTCTAGCTGGTGGGTTCAGCATCTCAGCTGTCTGAAATTGCTCAAGCTGTTTTCACATATTGGTCTGTTAACCGGTTTAGGTCCACACGTTACTACTTCCTGCATTTGTGAATTGCACTCTTTCTTCCCGTTTTCTAGAGCATCTCCCCCCTTTCTCTGCCTCCCTGCCCCCCCCCCCCCGTGATGTCTCACCTTGCACCAAGCTTCATTTTAAATGAAGTACGAGGGTACTACAGGGGTCTTGTTAAATTTATTAGCATATTGCTAGGGCAAAACTGAACATAAATCACCAGGCTGCATAAGGCCATAAAATATCCCTCTACAGCTAGTTCCAGCCAAGATTCTGGTGAATAAGAGTTCATATAGGAGTAGGTATCGGTAACATCTTTCAGATCTATGTGACGTTTTAAACATCTCAGACACACAATAGGATCTATGGAAAGATTAGCTGGGGCTGCTCAGAAAGTGTAGCCGTGGTTAGCTCTTCTCAAATATACAAGAAAAATAAAAGTGAGTCTAAAACCTTTCCTGTTCAATTTCAAAATTTATATCAACCCTTTTCTCTGTAGATTGATGGAAACCTCATGGCACACCTCATGACTCTCCACATTTGCTACTGCAAGGGTCTTGAATAGGGTTCCAATATGTCCAGAACTTCCTGGACATACCTGGAATACTGCAGTCCGAAGCAGTGTCGGGGCTGAAAACGGTGAAATGTCCAGAAAAATCTGGACATATGGCAACGCATGTTAGCAGTGTCGTTTTTGCCAGTTTTCCTGAAAAATAGCTCATAAAGTCAATTTTGTTTGTGATTTTGCCAAAAATGCTTCTTGCCATGAAAAGCTCAACAACATTTCTGTCCAGATTTTCACTTTTTAAGGTAACCCTAATCTTGAATCCTAAATGCATTATTTAAAAAATAAAAGTCCTGTTGATTTCAAGGAGGAAGGATTATTAGGTCAACCAGCTGCTGTCTTTTTAAAAAACAAAATGTTTCTAAGTCATTTTCAGAGATGGAAACAGAAAAGGTCCTCTGAGGTTGTTATGCTGATCCCATATACATCAAGATGCACATTAATTGGCCCTCTGCACCACTCTCTTATTTGGCATTTAGATATGGAACATACCACTGAAATCAACAAACTTTCCTTCCAAGGAAACGAACACAGTGAATGTTAATTGCTATGAAGGCCGAGAAAAGGCAAAGGTTTATTGTGGCTGAGAGTTTATTCTGCTGAAATAAATCCTTGCCTTTGTTGCCAGAGATGGCTGTTTTTTTGCCACGGTGGACTCACACAGGGACTTTGCTACACCAGCAGGGCTTAGTAACAATTATCTCTGTCTATGCAGAAATAAGCCTCCTTTAGTTCAATGGGATTTGCTCCCAGGTCAGTTAACTGGATTATGCCCAGTTTACAGAGGTTTATCTTTTACAGTGGCACCTCGGGTTACAAACACCTCAGGTTACAAACACTTCGGGTTGCAGACTCAACTAACTTGGAAATAATACCTTGGGTTAAGAACTTTACCTCAGGATGAGAACCGAAATTGCATGGTGGCGGCAGCAGGAGGCCCCATTAGCTAAAGTGGTACCTCAGGTTAAGAACGGTTTCAGGTTAAGAACGGACCTCCAGAACGAATTAAGTTTGTAACCTGAAGTACCACTGTATTCAATTTGCTTTCAGCATAGAATCATAGAACTGTAGAGCTGGAAGGGACCCTGAGGATCATCTAGTCCAACCCCCTGCAATGCAGCACCATGCTCTAACCAACTGAGCTATCCAGGCTCAGATAAAGCAATACATACTGAAAAATATTATGAAATGTTTAATTATAAGGAATGTTAGGTTATATCATCAGGATTCAAGCCTGTGTATTCAGAAATGCAATTTAAAGTCCCAAAACTAACAAGAAAGGGTTCCCATTGGAAAGGGGAGGGGGGAGCACACGTCTCTAGTGAATCAATAAGTGTGTTTAGAAACAAAAGAGGTTTAAAGAATGTCTCAAGGCAAACCTTTAAAAATGTAGTATAAACACTGACAACTGGGAAACACTGGCCTGCGAGCGCTCCAGTTGGAGAACAGCCTTTACCAAAGGTGTTGTGGACTTTGAAGACACTCGAACACAGGACGCAAGGGAGAAACGTGCTAGAAGGAAGGCATGCTTGGCAAATCCACACCATGATCAACTCCTGTCTGGAAACCAATGTTTCTGGGGAAGGACGTGTGGATCCAGAATTGGCCTCCACAGTCACTTACGGACCCATTGTTAAAACCGTTTTTATGGAAGACAATCTTACTCGGATACGAGTGATCGCCAAAGAAGAAGACAGTATGTGAGATGTTTTGATGCGTCAGTGTCAGTCAGTGGTAAGACACAGAGAGACAATTTGATGAGTCAATGTAAGTCATTTGTAACATCTCTGAGACAGAAGAGAAGTCAAGGCCATATTGTAGCAAAGATATAGTGCAAACAGTTAAGAAGGATGAAATGTTCTACATTTCTGGCACCCACCCCAATTAAGTACCAATGCTGAGGACAGACTATGACTTCATGTTTCTACTTTTTAAATCGCCAAAAGAAACAATGGTTGTCAGCAATACAAGGAGATTCTTTTGGTCACTTGACCCATGAGT
Source organism: Zootoca vivipara (assembly GCF_965207765.1). Classification (NCBI taxonomy): domain Eukaryota; kingdom Metazoa; phylum Chordata; class Lepidosauria; order Squamata; family Lacertidae; genus Zootoca; species Zootoca vivipara. Next base: position 71,041,780 of record NC_142582.1, on the reverse strand, counting down.
ATCCCAGGAGCTGATGATATACAGCTATATTCCCATTGGCTTGCTCCTTTTGTGGCCACTTGTCCCAAAATTCATTTCAACATAAACTAGGATCATATTTCAAATGTCAGGATAGCAGTACATATTTTACTGCTCAAGTTGTAAAAGACTGTAATTCACTGTCAAAGCATGACAAATAATTAAAATGCCTATTTCAGATCTCATGTTATTCCTTCTCAGAAGCAGCCAAATCTGTGACTAGCTCACAGTTTCTTTGCTCTGAGTGGTGGTTGTTTTTAACAATTAATGCTGCAATCCTATACCCATTTACCTGGAAGTTTGCCACATTGAACACAAGTTGACATGAATGGGGTCGTGTTTGCAAATTGGTCCTATGCACCGGGAAAGCATGACAATAGCCCTTAGGCTGATTCCATAACTCACATTTGCTAAGAATTTACAAGATGCTCTATATGAGGAAATAGTGTTCTCTTTTGATATGTACTAAACCTCACATTAATCTCCTAAACAGATTAGCAGATTAGCACCCTCCATCATGTACCACAGTTCTTGAAGTCCTCTCCCCAATTTATGGCAAGAAAAGTCCTTCCATTAGGCAACCACTGAAGTAGCAGATTACAAGTTCCATCTTAAATTGCAACCAAGACTTTGTAAAACAGTGAGTTTCTTTGTTCACAGGACTGTCCTAGGGAGACGGTTTTACACATCTAATATTTTACAATTTAATTCCTGTGACCGTAGCTCCTTCATAACGATAATTAAGAAAAACAGACCTTGGATAAATTCCAACTCCAATCATACCTTATTTGCCAGCTTGTAGTGAAATTCTATTTGGGCAGAAGTGTGTGTGTGTGTGTGTGTGTGTTTCCAAACTGTAAAAGCACTTTCCCTTCTACACACATGATATCTCATATACCTACGCACCTATCAAAACTTGAGCTCTCTACGGTAAGCTGCCTTTTGCTATAGTAAACCTTTCCCAGTCCACATTTACAGACCTTATTCCATCCCTTGCCCCAGCAATCAAATTGCTTCTTACTGCTGTTATGTGAATATGTGGACAACATAACTAGTTACTTATAATTTTCTGGACAAAGAATATGAAACATAACATATTTCTAATTTATCTTTATGTAGCAGTAGAATAAAAACAAGCAAACCCTATTTCTATTTTATTCTAGTTACAGGTAGGTAGCCGTGTTGGTCTGAGTCGAAGCAAAATAAAAAAATTCCTTCAGTAGCACCTTAAAGACCAACTAAGTTTATATTTTGGTATGAGCTTTCGTGTGCATGCACATCTGAAGAAGTGTGCATGCACACGAAAGCTCATACCAAAATATAAACTTAGTTGGTCTTTAAGGTGCTACTGAAGGAATTTTTTTATTCTATTTTATTCTATCATATCTCTCTCTCTCTCTCTCTCTCTCTCTCTCTCTCTCTCCTCTCTCTCTCTCTCTCTCTCTCTCTCTCTCTCTCTCTCTCTCTCTCTCTCTCTCTCTCTCTCTCATTGTTCTTCATCAACAAACAGAAAGTTGGTAGTAATGAACACAAAGCAAAGATGAATCTGGGAGAATTCACCGTGCTCAGAGCGAATGGCTGTCTATAAGCCTGAACAGGACCATGCCTTTTTGAAGGGAGAATAATACACTGCAAAAAAAAAAAAAAATACTACTGCTGCTGCTGCTGCTGCTGCCGCTGCTACCACTACTACTCTGTTACCTACTTTGCATATGCAATAAATGTAATATTCTGTCTGTGCAAATTAACTCAGTGGTTAAACAGCCGACTCTTCATTAAATCTGAGCACTTTAAAGAGTTTAAAGTGCTCTAGTATACAGGGAAATACAGACCTTGAAGAGCATATTTGTATCTGTCATCCAGAATGCATCAGTCATGGAAATTCAGTCAAGGGGTCTTAATGCCAGTCTCCTACAGCAAGTGGGCTAATTCCCTGTGATCCTGGATCCACAATCATTAAAAAGTGGAATAGAGCGACCAGGCCATGCAGGTCAAGCCCCACATGGCAATGCAGGATTGTTCCCTGTGGCACACATTTCAACTCTTTGTCAAATTGAATGTTATGTTTCCCACACTGTGGGACTTCCATCATGTTCCTGAAGAAATGAATTCATAATCTAACAGATCTTCTCCTTACTCAATCTCCTTCCGTTCCTTAATTACCTCCATTATTCATTATGCCTTCATGCAATAACTCTACATTGTGGGGTTTTTTTTAAGTCTCCATCATGCAACATTGGCCCCAGCACTTAAGGCATTTAACTCTGATCAGCAAGACCAAGGTAGTGGAGTACCCAAAGCATGATCCTAGTTCATACAGTTGTATTTCTTCCTCATACTCTCAGGCAACCCTCATCCCAATCTCCCCCATGGCCATAGGAACAGGGGACATGGTGAGCCTGGCCGTGTTTCAGAACTGCTACAAAAGCTGCATCTGAGGCTATCTTAGGAGGATAGAGAAGTGCATGGGCCATGCTGAGAGCCAGGAAGAGGTGGATTCTCCAGCTTCTGTATCAGCTTCCTTGCTGAACTAACAGCTCTTTCCCAAATTTTAGCCTTCCTGGCCTGGGGAAAACAGACAGGACCAGAGGAAGAACTTGTGAATTATAAGCACCTCAGTGCCTCCACTATTACTGATCTCAGAAGTTCCTGTTCCTGCCCTTTTGCATCCATTGTACAGGGATGGAAGGAAAGATAGGTGTTGAACAAATTGCAGTTCTTAAACAAATGCTGGGAAACACTCCCTCTTATCACCTCCTGGTCAACTTTCACCATGAGAAGTAGGAGTTGCAAGAGGTCAAGAAAGGGGTCAAGGGAAGGACAGCTGGGCCATGAGAAATAAGTTGCAGGAAGATAAGGAGATGAGCACTAGAGATGCCGAAATCAAGGCCCTTCCCCAAGTGAAGATTTAGGATGCAAAGGTCCTTCATGAAGTGGACTATTGTCCAGGAACATTTCTGCTATAATAAGTTGGTTCATCTTTAAGGACATGTTTGCTGCAATAGACTAACACCAAGAGCCTTCTCGGTGGCTGCTCCCAGACTTTGGAACTCCCTGCCTAGAGAAGCTAGACTGGCTCCCTCCTTCTTGTCCTTCCTCCGGCAGCTGAAGACTTTCCTGTTTCAACAGGCTTTTGGGATTGTTTTTAATGAAAAGGCTGATGCTATGCTGTTTTTATTGTAATTATTTGTATGGTTTTAATAGATTTTATATATGTAAGGTAAAGGGACCCCTGACCATTAGGTCCAGACGTGACTGACTCTGAGGTTGCAGTGCTCATCTCGTGTTATTGGCTGAGGGAGCCGGCGTACAGCTTCCAGGTCATGTGGCCTTCATGACTAAGCCGCTTCTGGCGAACCAGAGCAGCACACGGAAACTCCGTTTACCTTCCCGCTGTAGCGGTACCTATTTATCCACTTGTACTTTGATGTGCTTCCGAACTGCTAGGTTGGCAGGAGCTGGGACCGAGCAATGGGAGCTCACCCCATCGCAGGGATTTGAACCACCGACCTTCTGATCGGCAAGCCCTAGGCTCAGTGGTTTAACTCACAGCACCACCCGCGTTATATTTGTACATAGTTATATATGCACATAGTTTTAATTCTATCAATCTTTAATTGTTTTGTTTTTTCTATGTTTTTAGGATTTCTTATTTTTAGCATAAGCTGCTTTGAGTCCTGTTAGGGGGAAATGTGAGGTACAAACAAACAAACAAAAAACAAGCGCAGCTACACCATTGGAAATTGTGTCTGATCTGTGTCATCGCTTTTCAGCACTGGTCTGAAGAGAGGTCATCCTATTATGTGCAGCAAGAAACAACTTAACATACTGCACATTGAGATCAATGAGCTAAAATTCACCTAACTCTATGTTGGGTTATGGGCAAATGTTCTCATTCTGTCATCAAAATGTGTATACCTGGGCAGATTCATCTTTGCATACACTGCATCTCCCCTGAACATTAACATTCTATATTGAACAAAGAACCTGAAGGACTGCTTCATTCTTTCTGAACTTCCTTGATAGCGCTGTTCATTTGCTCATCCTTGATTTCAAAGGATATCTTTTATTGAGCTCCCCTCCAATCCAATCCTAGCTGTTTATTAATGGTGATCCCTGTTCTGCCCCAGTACCTGAAGATCTCTGGGCAGCTTACACATACATTCTTAAAACATAAACAGTAAAAATACATTGCGGCAGAGATAGATCAATAAAATCAGGCAGGTCTTAATACTTGAACAAAACTGTGTGTTTGTTTGTTTGTTTTTTAAAAAACAACCCTGTTGATTTGATCTGCATTTTGATAATTCTAGGATGGCTACTGTTTTTAACATCCGTACTGTATATAATACTAGTTTTAATGAATCCCCCCCATTTTTTTGGTAAGCCACTTAGGACCCCAAAGCATTGCATAATAGGTCTTAAAGGCTTCACACACTTGCAGAATGTTAGCCTGTTGGCAGGGAGTCAGAGGGTTTGGCCAGCTAGCCCCGCTCATGAAGAGTAAGAACCCTGGCACAGCTTCAAGTGGTTCCCAGGGGCAAAGCTTATTTATTTGGAGGCTGCTGCTGGTGGGTTGCTGCTGGTAGGCTGGCCTTAGTGGGCAAGAGGGTGACACCAAGGGGCTTTCTCCCCTTTGTGTCACTCCTTCAGGGTGTGATGAGGGCCAGGGCCCTCTCTCATAGAAAAAGATGCATCTGTGGTGACAGCATGAATGCATCTCACAAATGTGATTGGTGGATATTTGGTGATGGTGCTATTTTATCCTGCTTTGGTTGATTTTTTGTGTTTATTGTATTTTCATTCTCTCTCTCGTTAGCATTAATGTGTTACTCGCTGCTTTGGGAATCTTTGGGCCAAAAAGTGGTATATAAATAAATCATAACCTAACAGTGGCTGTGGATTTCTGCCATTTATTTTATTAGACATTAGAACCCTAAAATGTTTTTTTAAAGTCTTTTAGGGTGAGTGTTGCACAATGGGAATACATACCAACATTTAACAAAAGCCCCACTGCAAAATGTAAAAACAAAAAAAGGACTTTCCCCCCTTTTAGCTCTTCTCCCCAAGGAGCAAAAAGGCATTTTCTACATGTCTAAGGAGACATTAAAAATAATTATGTGGAAGAGTAATAGCTCCCTTGGTTGTTTTAATGTATTTTTGTCTACAAACAGGAAAAAAATCTCTAATCTACTGCCTTGGCTTTGCTTGAAAGGTCTCTCAAACAAAAGTACTTCCAAGTAATTTTTAAGAAGCAAGAACAATGGATATGGATTTCAATACAACTCCCCACCTTAAAATACAGACACTAGCAGATAGAATAGGGGTTAGCTGCTAAAATCTTTCACAGTAACATAAGCTGCACAAAATATACTTTTGGATTTAATAGTGATCCCTCCCCAGGAAAATATATGAATGAGATCTACCATACTGTTATCTAAAGGCAAAACAAAAAAAAGTTGATAGAGGAACACCGTTGGACTGGGGGGCAGTGGAAATAGTGATTATGTGACTCAAATTGTAGCTTTTATATGACAGGGGCCAATGACAAAGATTTCTTTAGACTCTAGTTTGAGTATCAGGGAGCTCTTCATGTCATGTCAAGAACTGTGTGGGAAATGACATACATAGCCAAAAACTATGCATCCCATTAAATGATGGAGTCATATCAGAAGGCACTTCAGGGTGCATGGAAGGTTAATTCTAATCAAGTGCAAATTGTGGCATTGCACAAGATCACTGCTGATCGCAGGACACATCAGCCTAGGCTGCCAGTTCCCTAGCTTCTGGAACTTGAACCACTGGGAGATAACCTTAACTCTGCCCTTAAATGAGCAGGTTTTTATTTTAATCATTGAATTTAATTATGTGCACATCCATCTCACTAAAACTGAAAGGGGTCAGGGTATGATTTTAAGCAGAGGCACCATTTAGTGAAGCAAGTCTCTACCTCTACCCCATGTTCCCAGGTCAAATTCCATGTGACATGGAAGATTCCTTCCCTGAAAGTCTTCCTTTGCCATTTTTTGTTTTTTGTTGCTCTCAGTGCTTTTTTCTGGGGGGGACGCAGGGGTACGGATACCCCTAAACATTTTGTGAATCTTTGTACTCCTGTCCACTTACTGTATTTATTTTCCCCGATTTGAAGGATAAAATGGTGATTTTACTGAATCAAATTGAGAGTACCCTTAAACATTTATTCAGAAAAAAGCACTGGCTGCTTTGATTCTTCTTTCTGTGTTTTAGGCCTCCAGGCTGTCAGTATTTTGCGGGAGAGATTTGTGCAAGCAAATCAGGAAGAAGTACCCTGATTGTATTTCATCATATTTTTTTATCAATAGATAGTCTCTGTATTTTATTCGTTAGCTGCCTTGAACCTTTTGGAATGGCAGGATGCAGTTGATTTTAAAAGGTATTGAATAACATGAATGAACAGAAATCCTCGTGTATTTTTCTGTCACAAAAAGCAGCTCAGAAGTTTGGAGCTCATTCCTTACCTTAGTGCTACAGACCTGATACAAATCACTCTTTGTCCAAGGTGCCTTTAGCCTCAAAACAGAGCGTTTATGGACTCCATAGCTGAACTGAAATCACTTGCTACTCAAATATCAAAATGCGAAATGATTACCACTGATTCTAACAGAAGCAAGTTCAGCCAAAGAGACTGAAACCTACTGCTTGGGCTTAGCACTGTTGGGCAGCTGCCATCATAGCCATGGGCCCCCTGACACCTCGTGGCCCTGCTTTCTTTTTCTCTGTGCAGTCACTGCCTTTTTGCTTCTAACCTTTTAAGACAGTTCAGCAGTAGACAGGTGGAGTAAGGATAAGGAGAGTCTGCCCCTGGTCACCATGCCATCTGAGCCCAATCTGCACAGCTACCCAGATGGAGAGGGTAAGATAATTGGCAGTGGTGACCACAACGAGGAAGAGAGGAGACCAACCATTCAGGCAAGGAGCCCCCAACTTTAGACTTCTTGGGTCCCCTCCCCAAAGTCTGAAGATGGAAGCATTTATGCCGGGGGGGGGAAACAAGATTCATGATCACAGCTGGCTGTGCCCGGGCTCACTTGCTCCAGTCTTTTGTACCACGGTGGTCATTCAGTGGTCTAGTTGCTCTCCATACAGTGACCCCTGGGTTCTTCTCTTCTCTCAGGACAATACAATTCAGTAACTTGGACCCTGTACTTCAGGGATAGGGAACACCAAGCCCTAGGGTCAAATTAATCTCTCCTGGAATTCAGGCCTCTTTATCTGACCATTGTTACTTATCAGCCTGGCTTTGCACCCTCCATGAATGTTTCTGCCTGGCTGGAATGTGTCCTTGAACTCTGGTAACGCCGCTTAGTTGACTGGAAGGGTGCTACTGAGGGGAGTGAGTGGGTGTAGAAATTGCCCAACTGTGCGATAACATTCATATTTATTTATTTATTTCATTTATATACCACCTTTATCTTCCAACATGCTCAAGGCGCTGCACATGGTTCTTCTCCTCATCCTTACAACAACCCTGTGAGGCAGGGTATGAGATGGTGACTGGCCCAATGTCACCCAGTGAGCTTCATGGCTGAGTGGAGATTCAAACCCTGGTCTCTTGGGTCATTGTCCAACATCTTAACCATTATTCCACACTGGCTTTCCACCCATTTTGTTGCTCCACCCACTTTTACCTCTGACCCTACCTACCCATAGGATGCTGCCTCTGGAAGGTTACAAAGAAGGGAATGCGGCTCCCAGGCAGAAAAAGTTTCCCTATCCTTACTGTGCGTATATACAACTACAGTACAAACTTGAAGACCAAGCTGAGCTAATGGGTATACTTGCACTTCCATATACACAACGTGTTGCTTTTTTAATAAACGGATATTAATAGAAACAGACACAACTTTTCCTCCTATTTCTGTGAACTGCTGACATTCTTCCAGCAAAGAGGTTACTAAAGTATGTTTTGTACTTTCGGGCAGCAGGAAGGGGCGGGGAGAGACATTTGTGGGGGAAATAAGTGATGGGACGTTATCCAAGTCCGTTCATATGAACCAGAAAAACATAGAAAAACAGCCTAGATGAAGGAGCCAAGGTGGTACCGCCAGCTGCAGGGCCATTAATTAAATGTTCTCCGGTATGTAGCAGTAAGAATGACCTTGGTACTTGTTGAATGCAAGGAGATAACATTTACAGAGAAGCTCTGCTTGTCCTACACAGGTATATTTATCCAAGAAGTAGCTTGCACATTTTACTGCTCTCGAGGCAGTAAATTAGTTCTAATTGCAGAGATATGTAATAAAGCTGTGCTCGGCCTTCTGCAACATTTGAAGATTTATTTTAGGGTTTTTGCTTTGCTTTGAGTGTCCAACTTAAAAGGGAGGGGGTGGAGAACACAAGGGGAAATGTAGGTTTTATGGATCTATAAAATTACTCAGCTTCAGATAAATGTATGTTCCAGTGCAACTTAAACAGGATAAGCAGAGGCTATGGGATTGTGGCAGGCAGTGCAATGCACTGTATGCTTTTACATTACATATTTCCCTCACAAGCAGGGGGCCTCTCTGAAAGCAGACATAATGAGCGTTATCATTATCTCTTGGAAAAGGAAAATGTGGGCACCTGGAAGGACACAGGAAATCTGTGTTAGCCCAGGATTTCTATTAAAACAGTGAGCTCACTAGTAATGCTTCACACTGGATACAAAGCCAAATTCCTTTAATTCAATTGCTGTTGAATTCAAGGGTTCCATGTGAACTCTTTAGATTTGCCCCCCCCACACACACTTTGTTTTAGCTAAGCAAAAACAAAACAAAACAAAACATGAAGGAATGAATGAACCAGTTAATAATAATAATAATAATAATAATAATAATAATAATAATAATAATTTATTATTTATACTCCACCCCATCTGGCTGGGTTTCCCCAGCCACTCTGGGTGGCTTTCAACAGAAAAATAAAATAGAATAATCTATTAAACATTAAAAGCCTCCCTAAACAGGGCTGCCTTCAGGAGTCTTCTAAAAATCTGGTAGCTGTTTTTCTCTTTGACATCTGATGGGAGGGCATTCCACAGGGCGGGCGCTACTACCGAGAAGGCCCTCTGCCTAGTTCCCTGCAACTTGGTTTCTCGCAACGAGGGAACTGCCAGAAGGCCCTTGATACTGGACCTCAGTGTCTGGGCAGAACGATGGGGGTGGAGGTGCTCCTTCAGGTATAGAGGCCATGGGCTGGATACAACCACGGTAAATAGTTACACTTGAGGAAACAACAGTACAAGTGCAATGGGGCTTTGCCTCTGCTTTCCTCTCCCTAGTCAGTTCTGGGGGATCAGGAAAACCTCCAAGACAGGGCACAGGGGTGGGGGTGGGGGAGGACGGAATGATCAAATTAGTATGGTGTTGAACTCCACCCAGTGGAACCCAAAATCTCAGTATGTCACACAAGGGGTGCCAACTTGCATAAAATATTGAGGGGCCCCAGGTAAGCCCTGCCCCACATAATTGATCACATGACATGGTGCATGCACACCATTTGAATAGCAGTGCCCATCAAATTTAGGGACCCGACCCCCTCAAATATTTTATTGGGGTTGGGGCTGAAGTCCCCTTGGCCGCTAGGAGTTGGCTCCTATGTGTCACACAAAAATTAGCCTATTGGTAACCTGTTTAGTATTATCTGAGATAAAACTACAGTGGTGCCTCGCTTAACGAATGCCCTGCTTAACGAAATTTCCGCTTAACGAAAGGATTTTTCGAGCGGAGGTTGCCTCGCTAGACGAATTCGTTTTATGAAAAATTTGTCTAGCGAATCGCGGTTTCCCATAGGAATGCATTGAAATTCAATTAATGCGTTCCTATGGGCAAAAAAAATTCAAAAAAAATTCAATGCATTCCTATGGGATTCGCTAGATGAATTTTTCGTTATAAGAAAAGACCCATGGAATGACTGTATGTGCAGCAGCCACAATTTGTTTATGGAACAAAATGGGACTGGCAACAAAATGTTGCAGCGATTCCTCACCTCCTAGCAGAAGTGCTTCTGTTTTGAGAGCGCCAGCCAGCCATGCCCTCATTTAGGACACACCCTTCCAACATCAACACCATTTTCCATTATTCTGGCCCACAGTGTAGTAGGGTTTTAATGATTCTCAATAGTTCAGGGAACGTTCATCATGGAAAAGGCACAGGGAATTTGTGCAGCAATGGCCCCATAGCCCTACTGTACGAATGTTCCCTTTTACCTCCATAATGCCTGAAAAGGGGTATTCTCAGGATAAAATGAGGGTGGAGTGGGACAGAGAAGAGCAAAGAGCTTGGAGTATGTACTCTGACCTGGAAGTCTTTGGGAAAAGGCAATGTGTATATTTAATTAATTAATTGGCAGGGGGTTGGACTGGATGGCCCTTGTGGTCTCTTCCAACTCTATGATTCTATGAATAACACTCCCCAAAATGTTCCATAAAGGGATACTGCAATAGAGTGTTGCACACCTTTAATCTTCCAAGCAGAATTTAGCCCCTTTTAGCATGTCATTGTTCCCCAACAGTGTTGTGGAAGTTGGGTACTTGCCCACCCACAATGATCCCATAACTGACTGGTGGAGCTCCACAACTCCAGTTGGGAATAACAAGCACAATGTGAGAGATTAGGATATAAAATGAAAATTTATTGCTTCCAGTTATTGCCCTAATCTTTTTACCTTTAGCGGCACATCTGTCTTCCACACGTTTTAGCACCAGAAAAGCATATAAAACATTTTTTTCCACTGCACAGTTTTGGAATGTTACTTTGCATCTCTTCTCTGATCTCCAAGAATCTGCTTATTTTTAGGGAAAGAGTGAGAAAACAAGGCTGCAGTGTATGCCTGCAAACAGCAATTCCTTCCACTGTCAGCACAAGCCTCTTTTATTGCCAGAAATAAAGTGTACAGAGTGAGACAGAGCCCCACAGAAAAGGTCATAAAAATTAGACCACTCCTTCTGGAACATACTAGTGTATACTGGTTCAGCAATGTGCAGTCAAGCCAATAGCAAAAACTAGTGTAGCAACTGTGTATAAGGGGAGGTAAGAGCACCAACTGCTTCCTAAATTCTCTTTACCCTTCAGAATCAGTGCCTGGTCTTCATTTTTAACTGAGGCATGCTTATCTGTATATGTTAGTACTTGATAGCACTTAAATCCATGAAGGAAGCTTGGGTCACTCCAATGACCCCATTGGAAGGAGGGGGGGCAAAATTGAAAAGATCCATTTGGGGGCACCAAATTTTGGTCTTGCACAAGGCGCCACATTACAAAAGATTACTGCAGTCTGCTCCTGCTGCCAACCTCTGGAGCAAACTGATCACATTCCCTCTCTTACTTGTTGCTGCCTCTCTGTCTGTGTTCATTGAGTGATCAAGTAGTGACAACAGCAAGGAGGAGGAGGAGGAGCTGCCGCCGCTATCTATACATCTAGGCAGCAGTGTGCATGGGGCCAAAGGGAGAGGGAAAGTGAATGGGCAGTGCTGAGAGCAGCAAGGAGTTGGCTCATTGACAGGGCCAGCCCTAACATTAGGCAAAGTGCAGAGGGGAGCAGATGCTGGAGAACAGGGAATAGTGGTAAGGTGTTGGGAGACAGCCTGCCTGTGCCCCCTAAACTAGCTTGCTGCTCTCAGGAGGACACTGCCCCACCCACAGAGTCTAAATAAAATTCAGCTGCTAATCTTCAGCTTATTTGTCTGAAATGGGGGTGCTATCTTGTTCTTTGCCTCAGGCACCAGGATATCTCAGGCTGTCCACTTATGATACCTTGCGCCTCAAAAAGTGGAAGCAACATGGCTACTTGGCTATCATATGAGTGTGGCAACCTCAGACTAAAGCAGGGTCACCCGCAGGCTGTCAGTATTTTGCAGGAGGGATTCAATCACATGCTGGGAAATTAGGTTTACACAATTAAATTAGCTGAAAGACCTCTGGTACAACAAATTCTCCCCTTTAAAGGACTATTTGTGGTTAATAAGCTGAATGGAAAATGCACTAAAAAGTGTGGGATAAACAATTAATGGGAAGACGTATACAGCCACAAATCAGGATGAATGCTTATTGTCGTATAACTTCTCCGCAAATGGATCAGGATGAATGTTCAGTAAGGGCCAGACCTCACTTAACCTCTGCCTAAGCTCTGTGCAAGCAAATCAGGGTAGATGCTCAATAAACAGTACATCTGGAGGAAATATTTTGTGGTAGCCTCAGTACTACTTCTCCCTGTGTCTCAGCAAGATAGTTGGGAAATCCAGTTGTGAATTCTTAACACCCAGACAATTATGCTTGTGTGTAAATTCTGCAAGTTAGCAGACTGGATGACGAGAAAGCAACTGACTAATTAAACTGATATATCAGTCCTCAGAACCCAAGATAAATATTGCTAGCACATCAATTAGGCAAGGCATTTTACATGGCTGTGGGTAATATATAAACAAAGTGCTTTATCTGAGCATTGCCTACAAACTCAGAGATTGTAATGTACTTTCAGATAACATTCCAAACCTATCCTTTTAAGCTTTCAGGCAAGAATTTATTTTTGTATTTTCTTTACTGTTGACAAAAAATAATAATTCTGAAACTTTGCTCCAACTTCTTTTGCTTTTGCTGTATGTTGCATATTTTAAACCAAATCTTGATACTAGCATTAACTACCTGTTGCCATCTGTTTCATTTTCTTCTAACTTGTTTATCTTATTGTATAGCATGTACTAAATGACAAAGTATTGGCCATCTAAATAGGACTCCATCTAAAAATGTAACTGGATTTTTGCAAACTCCTTCAAATTCAATGAAATTCTTTCTACTAATCTTTGCTATTTCCACCAGAATGTGTCCGCTGGTGTTATAGCAAGGATTTATAAAATCATCCTTCAAGGAGGGGAAATCAGTGTTGTCTACACTGCTCCCACTGAATCTAATTGTGAAACTCCTCCATGACCTTGGTGGGAGTTGAGGAGTGATGAAAGTCGATTACATGTTTTCTGCACTCCTGTAACGTTATACTGGAACTTTAAGCTCAGTGATGAATGTGGGGAAAAAATTGAAATGAAATAATCTGGAGTGGACTTTATCACTCCTCAGCAAACCTCATTCACCATCTGTTCATCGACATTATGAGAGGGAGGGTGCAAGGTTTGAATGCAGCATTTGAATGAAGGGTTTGCAGGCTGACTAGCCTGCTCATCTCTGTGGAGACCAACAGTGGGTCACCTGGGGCCCTTCAGAGGTTGATGGACCCATCCTGGGTCATTGGTCCATGCTGGCTGGGGCTGGTATAAGTTGGAGTCCAAAAGCAGGTTTCCCACCACAGGTACAGACCTACATCCTCATTTGCATAGCTCCACCCTACAGGACTGGCCCTGCCATGTGACAGAATAAAGCAACCTATTTCAGGTAGCATCCTGAGCAGCAGGCAGGGGGGAGAATTCATGAATTAGTGTCTGAATGGTGTATCAAGCCTTGTCAAAGTGTTTGTCCTAGCAAAAGGGAGACCATTTTGGTTTTGCTTCAGATACAAGGCTGGCGTCAGACATTGTGCTGCCCAAATGGGTTGGTTCAACCATCTCTGCTTCTCTTGCCTCCTTTCCCCCTGACCTCACCCCCCCTCTCCCTCATTCTTATTCCCTACCTTTTAAAGTATTTTGCCACCACAAAAGCAGGCTCTCTCTTTCCGCCTTCCCATTGTATCTGTCTTGCTATTAGAAAGGGGGCCTTTCCTTAGAAACATTCAAATGCGGTGGCCTGGGATAGTGTTGGCAACATTCTCCCACCACAGCTAGAAATTCTCTTTTAAATTTAAACAAGTTGCATTAGCCTCTCTCCTGCCAGATTAGTCTGTCACCATTCAAATTAGCAACAGAGGGATGGTGGGGGCAGTAATGGAATCTTATATGAACTAATTGACTGCATAGGGACATTAAATATCGGAGGCAAAGTACAAAGGATTCCAAGAAAGAAATATTTTGCTTCTGATGCTAGCATTAAAACGATCAAGGTCAGACTAAATACTTACTGGAAAAAATAGCTTCTCCTTTGATAGTCTTCTCTGTATGTATGGGTTGGTGTTTTCTTTTAACCAACACCTGCTCTATATTGATTGTACAACAAAAGTGTTTGGTCTATGGATCACAATCTCAGGAACAAAGACTGTGTAAGTACATTCCAGGCCATCAGATGTTAGAATTCTTATAGAAATGTACTTCAAAAGCATATGAAGGGCAAAGCTGCATGTTGCATGTAAAGGCATGTATTGTTAGCCTGATGTTGCTTTTTAAACTGGAAAAGCCATTTCCAGATGGGAAAATTTGGAGCGGAAAAACACTCAACACTTTTCTGTCTTCTGTTTCCTGGTTTCAAAATCACATATACCCTGCCTGGCCTTTCCATTGTGGAATTTCAGATGCATGCTTCAGAGAGTTTAGAACCCCATGGGGAGAAAGTTGCTTGGGGAACAATTTCAAGTAAGGAAATGGCAGAAAAAGAAAGGGCTAAACATTCCTCTCCTGAACATCTAGTCATGCACATACACCCCTCTTCACTTTAAAAATTGCTGTCAAGCTACTACTGCACATACTGTATTTGCTTCTAAAGTAGTATTGCAAGCTACCCGAATCTCCGACTGCTGCAAGATTCCAGGGGTTCCAGGTGCTTGTCTAGGATCCTGTCTCCTTGGAATAAGGGACAGTGGAGACTGTGGTGTCTTTATAATATATGGTATTTGTGTGTGTGTGTGTGGTGTTTATTTATGGTTTATTTATCCAAACACACACACACACACACACACAGTCGTACTTTGGTCCTCGAACGCTTTGGTACTTGTACACTTTGGCTCCTGAATGCCGAAAACCTGGAAGTAAGTGTTCTGGTTTTCGAACGTTTTTCAGAAGTCGAACAGACTTCCGGAATGGATTATGTTCAAGAACCAAGGTACAACTGTATATAAATTAGGGTTGCCATAAGTCCGGAATTTCCCAGGCAAACCCTAAATACTGAAGTAGTGTCCGGGCAGAAATCGGCGAAATGTCTGGGAAAAGCTGCATGTTGGGAGTGTTGTTTTTGCCGATTTCCCTGAAAAATAGCTCAAAAACTTAATTTTCTTTGTGACTTTGGGCAAAACATTTGTGTCCAGATTTTCACTTTTTGAAATATGGCAACCCGTGTGTGTGTGTGTGTGACCCCGTAATAGTATTGTTTGGGAGTGGCAAGGCACCCATCTATTTGCTATCATTAAAATGTATTTGTTATCATTTGCTATCATTAACCATCTTAAATGCTGTAACTAAATAATATGATCATGGGGAGTTGCGATGTGTGTGTGTATGTGTGGCTGTAATTGTGTTTTTGTTTTTAATGGATGACATTCAATTTAGTTGTACTATGTACAATGACAATAAAATATCTATCTATCTATCTAAAATGTATTTGTTAGCTGCCCTGTGCCACCATTGAAAGGAAGGGCAGGATATAAGTATGAGGGAAACAAACAAACAAACAAACAAACAAACAAACAAACAAGAAACGATATTTGACACGCACCCATAATGTGTCCTAATTCATGAATGAATTTTCAGAAACAGGGATAAAGATGGCATTGATGCTATCCTGTACTGGGATTTGGGCATACTTACAAAACAAAACATGCTCATGGGAACTTGTGCAACTGTATGTATGCGTTGACAATTATAAAAGCACATGTGAAGAAAGAAAGTATTCGATAGGTTCAGTAGCAAACTGAAAATCAGCTAACTACCTGCTAATAGGTGGTAATTTATTTCTTTTTTTATGCATGGGGCTAAGTTCTAATATGAAAAACATATTTATAACATGCTCAATTAGCAACATAGATTATACAGTGTTATTGTTGTTTAACTTTTTTAATGCATCTTATTGCAAAGGCAGATTTACTGGTTACTTAGATTATTTCATATTGTCTCTGTCTGCTATCATATGTCATTTGATAATCATGTGCTAGGGCAGATCTGCTACCAATTCCTCTCATCTTCTATAGGAAGAAACTTAATTCTTTAAGCCAAGGGTGTAAGACAGGGTCATGAGGTCAACTTAATCTTACAAATAATCTTTGCAACGTAGAAGGGAGATCCTCCAGTGTGCTTATCTCCTGTGCTTAGGGCAGTTATCTTAGTTAAAAGTCAGGATTAGAGTTATCAGGCCATTGCCTTAAGTTTTAGGAGTTAGACTATTGATCATTATAGGCAGAACACTGGCTTGGACAAGCAGCACATGAAAGATTTCCAGTCCACCCTTTCTAAATTAAACTGACTGCTATTTTAGTTAGTTAAAAGCTTTTCTAGAATACAAATTCTCATTATCAGTTAGATAGGAATGGGGGAAAGACCTATGCAATCTATGGAACATACATGGTTTCAGTGGGATAAATGCCATCCACCCTATATTTCATAAGACAAAGCCTTGCTTAGCTTGGTTAGAAAGTAAGGAATCTGACGTGAACTGTTTTAGTTTAGGGAATGCATACACAAAGTTAACATGGTTTTAATGTGGAGCCAGTGGAATGTATCCTTTCAAGCAAGTAAGAAATGCCCATTAATCTGTTCAGCTGTTCCTCATTCTGCAAGTTCAGGATGTTAAAGAGCTGCAAAAGGACGGAATTTTGTCATTCTTTCAATGTATAGCTAGGTGCAGAGTGTTGTTCCTAAATTAGCTTCAGAACAAATTATTCCAGATTTTTATTGAATGCATCATTATTGTTAAGTAACTATTCCATATTACTCCTCCGAAATGTGCTGTAAAACAAAACTGGAGACCTACTTACTACAGAATGCAGGGGATGGAAGCTGAAGAATGGACTAAGGCAGCTTCAGTGTGGGAGTCGGTCGGTCACCATTCCTAAATAATGTTTTAACACAACACTTGCTGCCTGTGGGCCAGGATCTATCAACACTATTCCCCACACAGCCTATATCCACATTTCTTTCCTTTCCTAGTAAAATACCAGGGTAGACATTTCCTAGCTCCAGAGCATGAATGGAAAATGGCAAGGGGGTCTTTAGGAAATCATAGGGTGTTGTTCCCTCATCACTTCCTCTTCCAACCTGGAAGTACCGTAGTTTGGGACCTGTGTCCAAGATGTTGGAGATTAAATATACGTATCCATATGAGAGTCTTCTTAACTGGAAAGCAGTTAAACTTCCAAATATTGATGATGATTTCAATTTATATTCTACTCTTTCTCCCAAAAGAGCCCAGGGCAGCAAACAAATAAATTTTATATGTGTATTTATGTTCTAAAAGCAGTTAAAACAATAACATTCTCTTAGCCAATGATTTCATGGTTGCCAAGAACAGTGCCTGCTACTAAATGCCTGAGTAAACAGGAATGTTTAAAAATTCCTCCTAAAAGTCAAGGAGGGAGACAGGTGCAGCTCACCAGAGAGGGCATTCCACAAATGGGCAACCACCACTGAGAAAACTCTATCAAAGGTCAATGCCAACTGAGCAGCCAGGTACTTTTATACTCTGTGCTTTCAGAACAGGCCAATCATGTCCAATGCGCTACAGATCAACAATCTGAATCCATATTTTCCACCAGTCTTTTTATAGATCAGCACTTCCTGTTTGCACTTTCTCTGCTGCACGGTGGGATTTTAAAATGTGCTCATCTTACTGTTCTTCTTGTCCTCCCTAGAGTGAATATGCACATCTTTAGCAGGATGGATCAAATGATGAGAAGCCATCACTTTGGGAAAAGTTACAGTGTTAACAAAGTCATCCTTTATATCCATGACAACAGTACACACAGATTTCTTCCTTTAAAATAATGCACTTCAACTTGGGCTTCCTCTCCCTGCCCCCCATTCTGACAAATATCCCCCAAATTCTTTGATGGATAATCCCTGTCGGTTGCAATGACATCTACTGGATGTCAGAGCTGATGAAGAGCAGATCCTCCTACTGCTTAACTTCACAAGACCTACTGCCAGTTAAAAGCCCAGGACTAGAGTCTTCCAGCAGGCAAAAGTCCTCATGTAGTTAATGGGACTTTTTTGCCTGGAAGGGGCTACAAGACAGATCGGGACTTCTTTTGGTTATTTAAATTCCTGTTGCTCTTATGAAGCAATTTTCTGTCACTTTTCAAATCCCAGGTAACAAATTTCTAAGCAGATTGCAAGGAAGTAAAGATGCACTAAAAAAAGTGCTATTATTAACCAAACTGCTCTGCTCCCCGCTGTTATTTATTTCAGAGCTTTGTATATAAGCTGAAGTCAAAATTATTAGGTATTCTCCAAGGCTACTATACAAACAGTGAGATGCAAAATATATTTACTGGACTAGACCTGTTCTGCTATCCAGCCCAAGCTGTCCGAAAACTCGCTTCTTTGGTTTTTTCATTTGAAGAGAATCTAAAGCTTTGAGATAGGTTTCACAAACATCCAATGCCACATTTTTTCATGCATTGAAATGGCAATATCCCCAAAGTGATATTTCCCAAAGTTTTGACACTTGGGCCTCTTTATTTTTCTTTGCCTTGAATTCAAATTGGAAGGACACTTCACACATACAACACACCCACACCCCAAAGATACTGATGTAACATGAGACTTTCCAGCAGCAACACTGCAGGGTTTTCTTTGGGTGAAAGAGGAATGGAGATTTATAACATATTCGTAATATCTGTTTTATTAACCAGTATGCAAGAGAGCATGGAGAAGGCAAGCACACTACTATAGGCAGGCAGCACATCTTGCGATGGATTCACAGAGAGATACTTTTGCAGTCGCTTCCAAGTCTGCGCTCCCCACTTCCCACTAACTCCAGCTAGGAAGTCTCAAGGCTGAATCAGACATTAATTTAGTGGTGTGATTAGCAATCATGTCTGGAGTTTTTTAAATGATTAAATATCAGTCCTGGGAGGGTTTTGTTTTTTTCCACTGGGGGGGGATTTAAGCCTCCCCTTCTCAGCTGTTCCTGATAAAACACTACCCTACACAAAAGTTTGACTTAGAAAATGGGAGCTTCTCCCGCCAAAAAGCTAATTGCAGCTGGAGAGCATTTCCTTCCCATACACTATAATGCACACCTAGCATTTATTTTATTTTAAAAACTCATACATGGTTGCTAAGCATGCTACTAAAGTAATGCCTAGTTTGTCCTTCAGCTTTCTCTCCCTCTGCCCATTTCAGCTTCCAAACTGCTGTCTCCCAGGGCCAAACACATTTTTAAACTAGGACCTAGGACAGTGATGGGCAACCTTTTGAGCTTGGTGTGTCAAAATTTGCCAAAAAACCGAGAATAACTCGGGTGGTGTGTCACTTCGAGAAAAAACCCCATAATTCCATGATATTTATAGTTTAAATAACAAAAATGTATAATTGTAATATATAACTGTATTTAATAAACCAAAAACTAATTATTTAACCTAACCAAACCAAAAACCCCATACTAAAGTACCCAGAGTTGTTGAGCTTTTTGGGGGGAGCTACTGACCAAAGTTTTGGAGGTTTTTTGGGGGGGTTCAAAAGTTGCTTTGCTTTTTGGGGGGGTGCCCCAAAGCTACTGCGCTTTTTTGGGGGGGGGAGAACAGAAATAAATGACGAATAATGCCTTCGCTGGAACTAACATGCAGCACTGACATAGTCTGCCAAAGCGCCAAAAAACCAGCACAGAACGGGTTAAAAAATGAACGCTGTTACACCCAATCATAGTCTGCCAAAGCGCCAGAAAAAACAGCACAGAAAGGGTTAAAAAACCAATCTCTGGCTACCAACAACAACAACAAAGGATCCAGGTTTTAACAGCGGAGACAAGCTGTAGCGTGAAGAGGAGCGGGGAAACAAATGGGGAGGAACAACAGCGTGAATGGGCCGATGGGGTGTGTGCCAGCAGTGAGGGCTCTGCGTGTCACGTCTGACACGCGTGTCATAGGTTCGCCATCACTGACCTAGGACCCTTCCCGTGTCTTTTTTATTGTGCATTTATTTCACAATGGTATTGGTGTGATTATACACAATCCCACTTTCAGTACTGTTTGTGTCTTTTGAGTGCACATTCATTTTCCAGTCGGTGCAAAGCTGAAATCCTGTAACTTTTCATACCACCAATGTCCTGGGGTTCTTGGGGTGTGTGTGTGTTTTGTCCTGCTTTCATTTGCACTATAGCACAAGAGTGCCCCTTCAGGAGGCAATAATGCTTTGGTGAAGCATTTATTCAGTGTGTCAATAGATCCCTATTCTGCAGCCTAGTTGATAGATAATTCAATCACATTCAACAGGTCCTATATTTTCCTAGTTATATACAATTTATTTGGGTTTTTCTTGTGTTCTTCGCGGGCTACATCTTGGGCTTCTGGTGCGATGTGTCCTTCTTGACTCCTTCACTGCTCATCTATTCTCAAAGAGGAAAGGGCCTCTCTGTTACAAGGGGTATAGAGTTGATTCAACATGGTGACTTAGTTTGATGAAGGCACACGTCAGCTTTTCTCAGAGCATTCAGTTTGGGAAACACAGCCTGAAGCACTCAACTCTGTCTAGAGTTGGTGGGACTGGGATAGTTAAATTACGGGAGTTTGTAATTTAACCTTTAAAGACACCAACTGGTGTGATCCAGCAAGTAAGGTAAGGTAAAGGACCTCTGGACAGTTA
Source organism: Zootoca vivipara (assembly GCF_965207765.1). Taxonomy (NCBI): domain Eukaryota; kingdom Metazoa; phylum Chordata; class Lepidosauria; order Squamata; family Lacertidae; genus Zootoca; species Zootoca vivipara. The sequence goes on along the minus strand of NC_142582.1, from coordinate 71,021,139 downwards.
AGTGCAGTCAAAGGCGACTATGGGGTGTGGCACTCACCTCACTTTCAGGCCAAGGGAGCCGATGTTTGTCCACAGACCGCTTTCCGGGTCATGTGGCCAGCATGACTAAACCACTTCTGGCACAACGTAACATGGTGACAGAAACCAGAGCGTATGGAAACGCTGTTTACCTTCCCTCTGCAGCGGTACTTATTTATCTACTTGCACTGGCATGCTTTTGAATGCTAGGCTGGCAGGAGCTGGGAGCTCACCCCATCACAGGGATTCGAACCACGGACCTTCTGATTGGCAAGCCCAAGAGGCTCAGTAGTTTAGACCACAGCGCCACCTGCGTCCAGCAAGTGACAGTGACAGGCAGAATCCATTCCGTAGCCTAGTTTGCATTGACTCTCAGTCCTGTTCACTGAGGAAACTTACGGCAAAGTTGCTGCCTCCCAGTCTGGTTGGGTTGAATGGTGCCCTTCCATTGGCAGTATAGAAGGGCAGCGTTCACCCTTCAGATAAGGGCAATGGGCATTTGCAGGTCAAACCCTGTACTTCTCTGAAAATTTATGGCAGCATGTGCACATTCCAACATTTCTTGAAGCTCCTTTCATCAGCTCCTCTTCTTTCACTTTAGCAGCAGTCATAATTATGTTCGTTGACGTAAAGGCCTAAGGTTAGGAGGAACCTGTCCATATGTCAGATACAAATGTGAGTATAAAGACTTATTGATGCCCTGCACTGCTTGCTATCAATGCATGATCAGCCCCAACATAAAGACATCAATAAAGAGAATCGGCTTAACAGGACAGGATAATAGCACAGGGAAGCAATGCATCATAGCCAGATGGTTGTGACAGTGACCATAAACCTTTGGATGCTGCCTAGCACCCACAAGGACAACAAGAATCTTCACATCTGGAAGGAGGCCAATGCAATAGTCACTAGGAAGTTTATTTATTACTGCCCACCCCTGGAAAGCATTCCCTAAGAGCCAAGGGAAACAAGAGGACTATGTAAGCTATGCAAAGAAAATGAAAGCACTGCCCATCCAAAATACAGCTGACACAAAACATTCTCCATAGGTCAATGCGAAACATATTTATGCATTCATTTGTTTATTTGTTTAGATGCATAGGCCACGCTCACAGACAATGTTATCAAACCCATTGAGAAGACTTTCATTTCTGTGTCAGTGAAATATGAAAGTCCCTTCCTAGTTTTACTAAAATTCATAACATTACGTGGTAACTTCCAGCCCTGTATATGGTTCCCTTGTAATATATTTTTAAAAATTGTTATATAATCTTTCATTTTACACAGATGTTATGTATAATCTACTTTCAATGAAATGAGTTGGTGATTTGACTCAAAATGTACCTTTCGTTGGCGTCACAAATTGTTCATCATCTCTCTTCTCCTCCCCGCCCCCATTCAGGCCTAGTTTAAATTTAATTATTTCATTTATCATTTGTATCCTGATGCTCTATTAAAGCAATAACCAAAGTACCTTTCAAAAAAAATGGAAGGTGCAGTTTGTTCTGTGTTTTTTGATGTGGCTGAGATGCCCAGATTGGAATGGAATGGCTCAGGATCCATGGCTGACTCTGTTCTGTTCTTGACTGGTTTCAGTGTGCTGTGTTGACTATCAGCTGCAAGAACACCAGTGGCAGTAGCATTCCTTATGTCTTCCCTTCCATGGTCATAGTGGGGCCCTCTGTCTGTAGTGATGGTGGCTGCCTGCCAGAGGAGACCAGCAGATACCAGCAAGAAGCACAGATGTTCCTCTAGCATCATTGATTGGAGATTTGTGACTCCAGTCTCAATCTAGATCTCAATCTAGATCTAAGCCATAGTCTACCTACCCTGTGGGAAAGCTTATAACACCGGCTCCTAAACACAGATTTCTGGGCTTTTTGTTTGTTGCTTGGTTAATTTACCTTCACATTTTGCATATGGCATGTTATTGGTTTGATATTAATTCACATATTTTATTATTGCCTTATTATTGTCTTGAGCAAGACAGTTGGAAACCAGCACTGAAGGTTTTTTGTTTTGAAAAATTATGTTTGTCCCAAAGCTCAATTGTCAGTACTGTTCTTCAGCTCTTTATAGTTACTTAAAATAAAACGCACCCACTTTTTTAAATGGAAAAGAAAAATAGTCGCATGTCAGAGTATTAACTGGCAGTCAAAATATTTGTGACATCTGTTGTATTCATTCTAAATAATTATTTTAGTACCAACTGCAATAAATACAAAATTAATTTTAAAGCTATATTAAAATGACATCAGTGATATATCCTAGCTGGACAACAACAGGAAACTGAGAAATTTGCCCATACCAAGGCTCAATTTATTCATGCTTAAAAATAGGAGAGTATATTATTGTATTTTAGGCCATATATATTAAAGAAAAGGAAGTCTGGCTCTGGTTTAAGCATGAGATTAAAAGGCAGGAGATTTTGTGTTTAATAATTTCTGGCTTAGTTCCATATTTTAGACAAGTCAAATTTTCACTATGTTTCCGTATGGGTATCAACAGTGCTTTCTTTCAGGGGGTACTCAAGGGGGTACAGTACTGCCACCTCTCTCTTTTCGTTATTAAAAAGTGTGACACAGTAACAACTTCATGTTAAGTACTGGCACCCATTTCTCTAGACAAAAAGCACTGGGTAGGTAACAGCAATGTGTAAGAATGGAACTACACATTATGAAGCACACAGGGTTTTCCTAGACATATGTCTGACCTGTAACACTAAAGCAGTGAGGGCATTTGCAGAGAAGAATTGGCACTGAATTATTTGGCATTAGAAAGTGGTGCTTAAACCTTCTTACGCATGCCATCCAGTTGTGTCAGTAGGCTAGCTATGGAGGGGACATCCGGAGCAGCAACATTTGCAAAAATAAAAGCAAAAAACAACCTGTGGACATGGGGAACAGCTGTAGCTCAGTGAGAGCGTCTGGTCTGGATGCAGAAGGTCCCAGTTTCATTTCCCAGCATCTCCAGGTAAGGCTGGGGCTATTCCCTGCCTGGAATCTTTGGGTAGTTGCTGCCAGTTAGTGTAGACAGTATTGAGCTAGATGTACCAATGGCCTGAGTCAGTATAAAGCAGCTTCCTAGTTTCCTATGGGAGGGCTAAGTACAACCATCGTACCTGGAGAGACATGTATGGCAAGAATGCAGCTGCCCCCCAAGAACATTGGGCAAGTTAGCGAAGGCTGCCAATAAAAGCTTGGGCTTTCCTTTTAAGAAGCTCAACAATTTAGCAGTGTCCTGGTTTTTACTTTTGAAATATGGCAACCCTAAAGTTAGCCATAGCTCTCACAATTAACAGATAACAAAGCAAACCTATCTTCAGGCAGTACAGCCTCAGTGGGAACTTTTGTGATAAAAGACCCTCCATGGGAAAAAAAATTCCCAAATGCAGAAAGCTAGCGTGTCAGGGAGAAATGTTTTGCTCTTGCATCTGTTTGCTCTGTAGAGTGATTTGTTTATTTATTTAGTAGAGAAGCATTTAATCATGTACAATTGGAGAGAAAAAACACTTTAGAATGAAAACATCCACATCTTGTCTTACCATATGAGGCAGCCACAAGAGCTATTCTGTGAAGAAATTGCATCATGTTACTTTGTTGAAGCCCTGTTATTAGATGCTGCAAGGTGCTTGACTATGGGTAGCATAAGGGATGAATCTTGTTTTTTGTGTATGCCAACGATTGGTAGAGTTACCCTGTTTCTCATATTTTAAGACATACCCATAAAATAAGCCATAGCAGGATTTTTAAGCATTCAAGGAATATAAGCCATACCCCGAAAATAAGACATAGTGATAGGCGCAGCAGCAATGCCGGCCGCGGCAGGAGGAGGAGGAAAAAAATAACACATCCCTTGAAAATAAGCCTTAGTGCGTTTTTTTGAGGAAAAAATAAATATAAGACATGTCTTATAATATGAGAAACACGGTAGTCTAGAAATAAGCTTTCTCCCCTTAGAAAAACATAGGTGCTTATCAGCCAGAACTCTTCTGTCTTCATGGCTGGACAGGGCTGAATCAGAAGCAACTTGGGATGCCTCATATGGGTCTATAGAAACACAGTCTGAGACTGCTGCCAGCCCTGCATGATCTGGCTCCCCCAGTCAAACCACCAGCACCATATTACCTGGGATTATCCACACTGTGGTGCATTCATGCTTCATCGCAGTTTCGCTTAGCATTACGAGTGAACTGGGCCACTGTCTGTTGTGGTGTGTTCCACTTGTTGAACAGATCTAATATTGTTAAAGAGCAGAGCGAGTCTATGCCACTTCTGGTTTAAAGATTACCCTAATTGTGTGTGTTTTTTATTATCACAATCTTTTATTATTATTATTATTACAGTGTTGCAGCAGTTCCAAAACTGCAGCTGGAAACTTCTGCTTGTGCAACAGTACCTAAAGGTAGTACTGTAATATTCTGTGCAAACAAGGACATCTGTGCCCACTTGGCTCTGAGGAAGGGAAGATGCTCCCTTAGCTGCAGCTCCTAGTTGGTGCTACACTGAAACCACTAGGTTTGCAGCTGGCCAAGTGGCCCCTGAAAACTCCTACTGACTCCTAGGGGTCAATTTTCCTGTTTCTTACACTTCCAAATTTAAGTTTAGTTCTCTAGATTTCCACATCAGTTTGCGATTTATATATTTGTTTTAAAGCCCTCGTGAAAACCCATTTTAAAATTAGTGTGAATTCTCCCCAGTATACACATTTTTTGTCCGCAACATTCCCATATCTTTCACAGAGTGATTTCCCCAAATAGAATGTGGTTTTGTATGCTACTTGCTCTTATATGTTCATTTTTATGCTGCTGTAGCTGGCATCTGTCTGTCTCAGGAGACAATGGAGGAATGCGCCTTGGGGGGAGAAATGGTTGGATGGTTTTATTGTAGTCTATGCATTCTGCACATGTTTCTCGGAAGGGGAACTGTGCTGCAAAATTCAGAGAAGTGTGAATTTCAGAGGGTGGCCGGGTTTCAGTTTATATACTGCTTTGGAAAGTGCAGATTTAGATGTTCAAATCTAAATGTGAACTGAATAGGATATCTCCCTTATCTCTGCTGAGTCCTGATGCCAGAAGGTCACATCCAGATCCTTCCTGAACCTTCTCCTCCTTCTCTTGTTATTACTACCAGCCCTTAACCCTAAGCAAGATCTGGCTCTTAATATACCAATAATTACTATAATTACTAGTCATCTACAGCTGCATGAGCATGCAATGGTGTTCTGCTGGATTGTCAGTCCAGGTCTCCAGTTTAACCATTTCCCCTCTCACTTCTGTTTCTCCCACCCTCCCCTGTGCCCTTGAAAACAGAAGCCTGACTCACAGAAATTCAGCAGGCAAAACTTTTTCTTTCTCTGTTCTGCATCCTGGAAAAGCATCGCATACTAAAGATCAGGTTCAAAAAATGGTGGCAATCCTACCAAGTATTCCAGGTCCTGTACACACTTTTGATCTTATCTTGCCCATCTCCTTAACAGCTGCCGGAAGTCCTATATATTCAATTAACGTACCCAATATGTTGGCCTTCATGATAACCTCTGGAAATAGGCTTCCTAGAAACCATCCATTGTTAGCCAAACACAACATTCATGCATGAAATTTCAGTTTTCTTTTCATACAAGTAAATACAAAGGAATGTCAGCTATAGCATTTTCATGCTTTGTTCTAGATCATTCAGGGGACAAGAAAAATGAATAAGATTTCAGAATGTATTCAACATGGTTCATGATGCTCATTCCTGAAGTCCAAGAAGGCATTAAAACATTGAGTTGTAGCAGTGGAAATTAAAGATTTGAACAGGAGAATTGTGAACTCTGGAAAAGAAAACATAACCCATCGGTGGTGATCATGCAGAAACTAAATAAGATTAATGAAGGTGGAGAGCAGACAAACAACCATTTTTAAGGAGCCCCATGTGTCTTGTTTTCTAAAGAGCAGGAACGAGAATCCAGGAATAATTAAAGTGCTCAGTGAACAAATGTAAATCCAATTGGCAAAATCTAGCTTTGTAGACCCTAGAGGACATCAGATTATGCAGCCAGATAGGCATCTGGATTTAAATTTGCTCATATCCAGCTAAGCAGCAGCAGCCAGTGGGGTAGGGATCTACCAAACGCCTGACCTCCATCTGGCTGATTTGCTGCAGTATCCTGGGATGGGGAGGAGCTTGGCACCAAGGCTGGCACAGTGCAAATGCACCAGCAGGAGGGCTGGGTTGCCAGCCTTGCCATTGCTCCTCCATACTGGTATGCTGCAGCAACTCAGCCAGATAGAGGTCAGGTGAGCAGCACAGCCACACCATGCTATGGGCTGTTGCAGCTAAGTTACTTCGATAGGCGGTCTGCTCAAAAACACACTTTTAAAAAAACCCACAACCCATAGATACATTTGCTTGGAAGTTAAACCCTCTTAATGATTATGTTTGGGACCACATCTTGTCACACCCCTTTTTTCTTTCTTTTTTCTGCCCCTGGAAATAGAGAGGGTTTCTCTGACCCTGTTGACATGACATGGCTAGGCCACTTTTCTTTAAATATACTGTACTTTTCGATTAAGAATATCTCAAACGGCTCTTTTTCTCCCAGAGCAGTGTAGCTTGCGAGACAGCACACCACAAGTCACAGTTCCAACACTCCAAAGAGGAGCCCTGCTGGATCAAAACATCTAGTTCAGCATCCTTTTCTCACAGTGGCCAACCAGATGCCATTAGCCATTAGCACTGCACACAAGTTTCAGCCAGTACCGGTAAGTGTAAGGCTGAGACTGAGGAGACATTTTGTTTTCAGGAGGTATGGGTGTACCAGACTGCTTGGTGCTCAGAGGACAAGGATGCTGAGAGGGAAAGGGTAGAAGAACCCTTCATTAAGCCCAGAAGCCCCATCTCCTGACTTCCCTCGATTTTAGTTCAATCGTTGACTAACATTAGCATTCTAAAAACAGCAGGTAAGGATCCAGCACGAAAGGTAAGGGGCCATAGCTAGGGATGGGCAACTCTGTAAATTTTGGTTCCTCTCAATTCCTCATTTTCCCATCAGTTAGTGGGTTGTTTTTTTAAAAAAAAAGTCCTCATGAAAATTCATCAGCGTTTTACCTCAAATTTCTGCTAATATACACATTTTTATACACAATTTTGCCATTGCACATTTCTGCAAAGCAATTTCCCCTAATGCAATGTATTTTTGAATGTGGTATTCGTGAATATACACATTTCTGTGCACTCATTACTTGGTTGGAGAACTGCATTTCCAAATGCAGAGAAGTTCCTATTTCACAGAATGGCTGGGTTTCAGTTCACTTACTGTTTGAGAAAGTGTGAATTAGGTAGGGTCGCCTTTCAATGTGAATTGCATTGCATTTCTCTCCCATCCCTAGTCTATAGCCCCTCTGCCTACCCCCAACCCCACTGTAATTTGAGCACTTAAGGGCACCTCTCAGGCCAGAGAGTGAGGATAAACAGCCCCACAAACTTCCTGACAGTTATGTCTCCTTTTCACAGGTAAATTATTGAGGTGGCAACCAAAGGAGGCACAAAGAAGGTTTACGGATTGATTGTACTTACATTATTTCATTCGTTTTATAAATGGCTTTTATAAATGTGTTTGTGGGAGGGGGTGAGGACTTTTTGTTTTTGTTTTTATTAATTTTGTGTGTGTGTGTGTGTGTTTGTTTTTAAATCTTGCATTGTTGTGTTGTGATCCATGCTGAGATCTACGGGATGGAGGGTGATATACAAATTTAATAAAATAAAATAAACAGTTCCCATAAAATTGTACCGCAAAGGGATTTCACAGCAAAAAAAAATCAGCAATACAAACAATTAAAAACATTGCCATTCATAAAAACAATTCCATATATATTTTTAAAATGTATGTAGAAAAAGAATTTCAGATCTAACACAGATACAGACTGGAATAGGTATCTCCACTCAAAAGGCTTGCTTAAAAAATGAAGGTGTTCAGCAGGTACTGAAAAGACAAGAGAGGCGGTTCCTGTCTGCTGTGCAATGAAAGAGAGTTCCAAAGGATAGGTGCCACCAGTACTTTTCTTTCTGGTGGGACGCTGGGGTATGCATACCCTTAAACATTTTGTGAATCTAGCGGGAGAAGAGACTAAAAATTTTACATTTTTAAGTTTTTTCTCTAACACAGTGAATTGTCAGTTCCATTGGTGGCCTCATTTCCTGTCACAGTGTTTCCTGAGTCTCAGACGGAAGGGAGTGTTTAATGTGTGAAGTAGGAGTTGGAATCTAGCATGGTGATTGGTCAGTTTCGTTGTTACCACCTCTGATGGCAGCTTCATTTCCTTTCCCGGTGTAATGCATGTTCTTTGTACTTTTGTCCATTTACTGTATTTATTTTTCCAGATTTGAACTATAAAATGGTGGTTTTCTTGAGTCAAAATGAGAGTACCCCTAAACGTGTGTGTGTGTGTGTGTGTGTGTGTGTGTGTGTCTTCAGCTCTTATTGGTAGCAAGAAACCAGTTTAAGAAGGGAAGTCATTTTAAATTCAACAGTACAGTATTAACCTTCACATCCATTGATTTATATTATCCCTCAAATGGCCATCCTCATCGTTACTGCTGTTAGTCGTAATAAAAGCAAGACAGCTGAGCTCTTGAAATCCTTTTGATAAAGACTGCTCTTGAGAAGCTTATTATGTCAGCCTGAATTCAGCAATGACCAGAAACATGAGGTCTGTCAGGCTTTTCCTGATGCTTCCCAAACTAAGGTACAGTTCTGTGCAATCAAATGCGTTTCTTCAAGAGCTACCAGTTCACTGAGCATGCATAGCTATTTAATTACACTTTAATTAGAGTCCTTTCTCTGTGATATGGGAAGGTGGGAGCAAGCAGACATAAAAACTTCAACTATACCACTGGGATCACCACAACAAAAATCTAGCTAGAAGCTCAGTGGACTGAAGACAATAAAAATGGCTACTTCCATTAAAACTCTCTTTAAAGTCGGGGACATTTTATTTAGTGAACTTCCCTCCCTAGCGTTGTAAATCCGGTCATTTTGTTTTCCAATCCACAACTGCTTTTAAAGTTAAATTGCTTCAGCATGCCACCTGATTACAGGTCGAAAAAGTGGACAATGCACAAGACTACCCTGTTTACTGATTTCAAATAAAGAAAAGGGGAATTTCACAGGGGTGTACTGGTGGTCAAACAAGACAGTAATGATAAGACTTCTTGAGACAGTGCTTGAATAGTGGGATGCACGAAAAAAAATATTAATATGGCCCAAACATGTATATTTTACTGATATCTCTTGGGCTGTTTCTATGTATATGTGAAATATATAGATTCCTGTTGTGAAAAGAAAAGTGAAACCCAGCAGTGTACAATCTCTTGTACAAGGTCTGCTAGTTGTTTTATTTTGTTTTGGGTTTTTTGTATTATTTGATATTTTAATGTCAGGTGTTACAAGTTGGCTTGCATTTTTTTCTTTCAGTGAGATGGTACATAAATTAAATGCAATACGGTACTGACCAATAAAATATATGGTTCATTTATTTAGAATATTAATATACCGGGTTTCATCCAAAAGTATCCCAAGCAATGATAATGGAACAGTGAGAACCACACAGGATGCTAAACCACCACCTGCCTGTAATATATGCTGAATCAGCCTGAGAACCATTTTCACATAAACAGATAGAGGAAAATAGATATTTCCATCCAAGAAGACTTGAAGAAGTTGGAACTTTTGAGAGAAGATTGACAGAAGCATGTATAATAATAGTATATTGGTTACCACCACTGGGAAAGTATAGGTGCTTTACTGTAATAACTGTGTATCTTTTTAAAAAAAACTAACAACCTAAAAGCCTTAAAATGATAAAAAGGAACACCATATTTACCCAAATAACTTTAATCTGTTAACTCATGGTTTTAGAAGAGTGCATGAAGGATTACAACTGCTATATGAAGATTAAGAACACAAACTTATTTATTCAAAAGCGTACATTATTTTGAGGGAGCACGAATCCCCAAGTGACATGACCTACTAAACTGATCATTAAATAGAAAGGCTGAGATGAGCAATATATTCCATAAGTAATTATCCTTGGATCTAACTCTAACTCATTTGGTATTAGCCATTCAACACAACACAGGAGACATAGTTTGGTTTGACAACTTTCTTTTTTTAAAAAATGGAGATTGGAGATTATGGCAAGTGATTATCCATCTATAAAAAAATTATTTAACAAAAAATTATAGCAGATAGCGAACAGAATACAGACTAGCCTTCTATTAACAAACCAAACAAGTCTTAAAAATATATTTTATTATTTTTGATTGCTGTGATGATTAGGATTGCTACTGCGGGAGCATCCCAAACCCTGAGATTTCAGGGCCCAAATGATGAGGGGGAGGGGGTACTCAGTGATGTCATGAAGTATGACACATTAAGCATGAACCACAGTTACTGAAAGGATGCCAATCAAATTAAAAAACAACAACAAAGCAAATATGTCAATGGTTGGAAGTTAAGATAGAAACCTTTGTTAAAGGGGATGGTCCTATGATCCTTAGTCTATGCAATAATTTGCAGTTCACTCCTAATGACTAAAGCTTTCACGCTGCATACACAGTCTTCTTAATGAATAAATAAAACAAAGGTACACTTTAAGGCACCTGGAGAGGGCCAGGCAAATCTGGAGATTCCGGGTCAGCCCTAGAGGTCTGGCCACCCTAATGATTATCTATTATGTAGTCTATTCAGCCAGCCAACCATAGACCCTATTGTTACAATAAACCAAATGGTTAATAAATATATATTGTTTATGGCTGCATCTTGCAATTTGTTGGAATTTTTATGATTTCTTCAGAATCACATTAGGTTTTTATGGAACACTCAGAACCTAGAATAGCAAACTTATACATTTTACCAAGATTTGAAATACTTCAGGCTGCTAGCCCAAAGGAAAACTAAAATGCAGAACTTCTTAGATCCTTTCACGTTGGTAACATTTAATGCAAGGTCATTGCCAGCAAAATGTTCAGTTTTATTTGCCTTCCATTCCACATGGACAAGATTTTTGTTTTTGAAAGATGTTTAGTTTGTAATGTATGGTGCCCATTTGAAAACTGTTTATGTCTCCTGTATGTAAAGTTTTCCAGAGGCTTTGCTTGTGTCACAAGATGTATTTCACAGCATGTTCATGGACAAGCAAACCGCTTAAATTACTGTCCAAGTCTATGCCACTACATAAAACTACAAGGACACGATATACTGGTTTAACGCAGGGTGACTTGTGCTGCATTCAGATTAAATTCTAGTACGTTGTACTTGGCTTAGCTCTCAACAAATGTCCCTGTTGGTCTTCTCTCATTTCAAAAAAAAGTTTTTCTCTTGCAAGAGAAAACACAGAGCCAAAGCAAAAGTCTATAACGTTTAGATTAGATGTGGTTTGGCTATAAGTTTTGCCAACTGTTCCCAACCCCAAGGAAGTAGAGTGCATCATTAATGTGGGGAGTATTACAACCTGAGAAGAATACACTACCATTAGAACGGACATCTCAATTGAGCAGAACAGGAGATTACTTCCTGGTGTGCTGAAGGAAAAAATGAATTGTAACCAAATAAGTTCTACTAAGAGTCAAGGCACTGAAACTGAAGTTGGTACTAATAAAGAATATTGGCCAATTTTCAAATAATTCATGTAAACATGTATCTAAGGATGTGCCAATGACTGTATCAGCCTACCTACAGGAGTGACCGCTTGCTTGCTCAGCAGCTAGTTCAGGAACCAAAATGTGCACATGACTGTGCTCTTCGAAAGGAGGGCATAAGGGGCATGTTGATATGTTGAGACATTTTAGACTGTGCCTAGATGTGTATCTTGAGAGCTCTCCTTTGACTTCCTGGACTATGTGACTTGACCTGTGTTTCAGCCGTGCAGGAATTTTTGGAATAAAGCTTTCAAGAACAATCAAGCGTTCCAAGTCCTGTGTCCAGGAGTGGGAGGTCAAAAAAGAATGAGGTATTTGTGTGTTTCCCACATCCTCATCCAGTCCAGAAACACAGGTCTCTATTGAGTCCTATTGGAATTCCTCAGAGCACTGGTGCTATATCCTCATGCAACTTACAGCCATGTCTCTATACATATATTTATTTACTACAACATGCAAAACTCTCCAGGTATTGGAGTTGGATTGAGAAGCAGATGACGTAATAATTAATAATAATTTTATTATTTATAGCCCACCCATCTGGCTGTGTACTACACATGTATTTGTAGATTCATCTACCAAAGGAAATGCCGGAGACATGCAAAAAGTTTAGAGAATAAGAATGTTGGAAAAGTTAATGCCATGTGCATATTCTCCCACTGGAACAACTTAATTTTTAATTTGGGTAACCGAGGCTCCAATTTTTTTGGACAACAGAAGTTCTTATAATCCTGAAACTCAAACAGTAAGTGGACAGCCATGAACCAAATAGTAGTTAACACAGCAGATTTAGTGTAAACCTGAACTTATCTTGATCTCTCAAAGAAAAGGGCACACTGTGCTGACTGATACTCAGTATAGGCTGTAGGAGTAAAACATGCCCACAAGATAATCACATCCTTACAGAAATTGAAAACGTATGTGAAAGTCTTGGTGGTCCTGAAAAGGGGTGGGGGCTTAGACAATTTCTTGATTCTGTGTCATCATTCATTCTTTCATTTGAAAAAATCAGGAGTTTTAGAATGACAAACAAAGATTAATGTTTTATTCATAAAAGGATAGCTTATGAAATAGTGAAATGGAGCATATTTCTACCTGATAAATGCAGAGACCTGTAAACTCTGAACCCAGCTTGGCCTTTATTTCTTGTGACCCTGTTTAAGTGATTTATTTACCTTTAAGAACTGAAGTTTGCAGGAGGTAGACTATGCAGTGTAGTAGATCTTTAATTCTAAAATATTTAAACAAGGGTGGATGATGTTAGAAATGCTCTACAGAGATGGAGCATCCTTCCTTTGCAGCCAATATTTGATTTGGGAATATATATAGTGGTTCCTTGGTTCCTGAACGGCTTAGTTGCCAAACAAATCAGTTCCTGAATGCCGCAAACCCAGAAGTAAATGTTCTGGTTTGCAAACGTTTTTTGGAAGCCGAACGTCCGACGCGGCTCCTGTTTGAGTGGAAGCTCCTGCAGCCAATCGGAAGCCGTGCCTTGGTTTTTGAACAGTTTCGGGAGTCGAACAGGCTTCCAGAACGGATTAAGTTCGAGAGCCAAGGAGTGTGTGTGTGTGTGTGTGTGTGTGTGCAGTGTACAGTGTACAGTGTACAGGCGAACTAATATCACTGTACTGGAAGAAGCAAAGATCACCAGTGTTGAAGCAATGATTCTTCAACATCAACTTCGTTGGACTGGTCATGTTGTGTGGATGCCTGATGATCGTCTTCGAAAGCAACTACTCTATTCCAAACTTTAAAATGGAAAGCGTAATGCTGGTGGTCAACAAAAGTGGTTTAAAGCCTGTCTCAAGGCAAATCTTAAAAAATGTAGTATAAACACTGACAACTGGGAAACACTGGCCTGCGAGTGCTCCAGTTGGAGAACAGCCTTTACCAAAGGTGTCATGGACTTTGAAGACATTCAATCTCAGTAAGGACGCAAGGGAGAAACGTGCTAAGAGGAAGGCACGCTTGGCAAATCCACACCGTGATCAACTCCCACCTGGAAACTGTGGAAGGACGTGTGGATCCAGAATTGGCCTCCACAGTCACTTACGGACCCATTGTTAAAACCGTGTTTATGGAAGACAACCTTACTCGGCTACGAGTGATCGCCAAAGAAGAAGAAGTACTGTGCTTTTTTCTGGGGGTACGCAGGGGTACGCAAACTCCTAAACATTTTGTGAATCTAGGTTTGGCCTCATTGAGGGGCAGTATTTCAATATGAATAGGAAAATGAGAGTACCCCTAAACATTTTTAAGGAAAAAAGCACGAGAGAGAGAGAGAGAGAGAGAGAGAGAGAGAGAGAGAGAGAGAGAGAGAGAGAGAGAGCATTTCCAAATCATATAATATTTGGTACATCTTAGCCCTCTTACTAGTGAGGTAGGAGAGCTGAACATACAGTAATGCCAATACTGTATATTTCACATCTGGCAACAAATGCACCCCTTTGGTTTCAGATAGTGCATGGGTAGATGAGTCTAAAAATTCCAGGACGCAAATTTTCATGGCCTTCCAGCAGCTATGGTGGCTCATTTACCAGAAGTAATGTATTTAGTGTTAATACTGGAATTGTATATTCGATTCTGATTAAACAAAGCCTGCTGATGTATATTTTGCTCTAGAAGGCATTGGTTGCCAGATGTGAAGTTTTTGTCACCTCTCCTACTTCACTATACAGAAGCACACATCAAAAAGGGGCACAATCCATTTAGAGATAAGCATTTCCGATTCTTATTGTGTACACACAGACACATGCATGCACAGTGCATAATACCACAGAAGAAAGGAAATGCAAACAATTAGTATATTTTGTAGAAATATTGTGGCATACCTATTTTATTTCTTGCTGGCTTTAAGGGATTATATTAAACTTAACTCATTAAAAAAAACCCCACAGTGTTCTCTTTGTTTAATACCAGCAGAGCGTGTCCAGTACTGCAATGGAATTTTCAAAAACCAAAAATAGTTTGTGGTTTTTAAATGGTTAACAGCAATTTTGGATAATGTAATTTGTGAGTTTGGACCAGTCGTGCCAAAATCAGGTGTTTTGTATTAATGTCTGAAGAGGTAGCCGGACCTATGCCCCCCAAAATGGGCACAGACATGCTCAAGTCACATTTCAGTCCACTATCTTGATTCAGAATGGTGCCTGGTAGAATATTCATTTCACATATTTATATACTGTTCTTCACATATCCTATTACAATAATCATGAAGTCCCAGGTCTATTAATCAATTTAACATTGAACTGCTTTGCAAATGACTAATTCCCCTCACCCTTACGCATAGGAAACTATTCATTCTGCTTTAAAACTGTCATGTCAAAATCATATATGTAAATTACACCACAAAAATACACTCTATGGGAACTATTGCTAATCAGGGTTTCCAGTGTTCAGGGCCATCTTAAGCATATCTGTGGTGTGAAGATCCCT
Organism: Zootoca vivipara; assembly: GCF_965207765.1. Classification (NCBI taxonomy): domain Eukaryota; kingdom Metazoa; phylum Chordata; class Lepidosauria; order Squamata; family Lacertidae; genus Zootoca; species Zootoca vivipara. Next base: position 71,006,005 of record NC_142582.1, on the reverse strand, counting down.
CCGGCGGCTCCCCCCCCCCCCGTTTCCCAGCACCCGCCACGCGGTGCCCCCCTGGCAGCCCAGCGCCCTGCACCACCCAGGCTTGCCATAGGGCCGGCCCTGCCAGCGTTACATCTATGCAATGAAAGAGTCACATGTGTATTCAATATATTTCTGTCCTGCATTCTTGCACCAACAGGACTATCAACATAATGAATTGTATTCATTACATATTACATGGAAGTCATAACTGTGGAGGGCATGTAGCTTGTGTGAAGCAAATGCCAATTTCTTGTTTTTTGTTTCATAGTTTTTGGAGAGTTGTATGGTTTATTTTTTTGTAAGCTATTCCATTATCCATGGTTAAAATCTTGGCTGGCTTCAAAAATAATTGCTTTCCTAAACATAAAGGAAGTCTGATTTTAATTTGCTATCTACATCTACATTCTCATATTCTTTTTATAGATTATTTGAAGTTATCACTAGAATCTTCTTTCACTCAAACATAAGTGAAAGTTTTATCTTACTTTGGATACCACAGAAATAATTTATTACTAAGGAAACAAAACCTTTTGTCTCACAATATATTTCTTCAGGACAGCTGTGGTATTTCAGTGCAAGCACAAAAGCTGCGATGATCTGGGCTGCAATCAACTATTTTTAATAGGAAATTTTTACAGACTTTTAATAAGATCTCCGAACATAATTTATGAGGAGAGGTTTTGAAGTGAAAAGGCATTGTTTGGCAAGTGTTCTTCTTCTAATCTCAGGAAATTTAAATAAAAGAGGGTTCATTTCCTCTAACTTCCACACACACACACACAAAAGTTAAGGAAAACACCTGCTACATAAAGCCACAAAACAAGCTTATTCACAATCCAAATAAAATTTATTTAAAAAGTCTGAGGACACAAAGCTCTGGGGATGTCAAATCATCATGATATTAGTATTACTACTAACATTTAATAGCAGAAGTTACCTATTAATTTTATGTGGCCTGGGAAGAGGCTGTGTGTGTGTGTGCACACGTGTGTGCGTGCTTGCTAACCATTTTTGTTCAAGTGACAGACTGGACTAAAGTATGAAAGAGAGAAAGAGAAATTCCCCAATCCTATAACATCAGACAAATACTAGACTGGGAAATTGTGCAGACATAGCATATGACCAATGATGACAAATCTAACAATTTGATTGCAAGTAAACTTATTTTAGCAGGATTGGAGGGAGTCTGACTGTTAGGTGGCACATTTCAAACCATAGAGAATACAGAGGCCACACTCCAAGGACAGAGTAACAGGAATGCCAACTTGAATAAAACAATGGGGGGAAGCCCCACCCTGCATAATTGATCACATGACATGGTGTGTGAATGCATGCACATGCACACACCCTTTGAATTGTAATGTCCATCAACTCTGGGGGCCGGCCACCTCAAATATTTTATGGGGGGGGCGAAGGGACCTTGCCCCCCCCCCAGAGTTGGCTCCTATGTATAAGTAGCAGCAAGCACTCCCTCTGCCAACAGAAGACTCTCCACATTAAGGAGTTTTAAAAACTCAGCTGAGAGATTCAAAAAGCAGAAGATTACAGTGCAACAGAAGGCTTTCCAGACATGCCCCATCACCTGGAAAAAAGACCCCAAGTTCATTTCTTGGTGCCTCCAAGGATGGCTCATTGGAGCACAGCTCTGGAATGCCGGCCAGGTTACTATCTGCTGGTGTGTGAATTTTGATTGACTTCTGCCCCACTTTATCTCCTAGCAGCCCCCACTGGCAGCAGAATTGGACTTCCATTGCAGCAAAACCCAGTCCAAAATTCAGCAGCAGCACTGGAGGCAAGTCTGTAACACCTGGCTTTCATAAATGCTCCTGGAAGCTAGATAAGGCTGTGCTTCTGCCAAGTGGTGGGCTGGCCCCAACAGGGCTATACAAAAGGGAGTGGTCCCTCTTGCGTAGGTGTGAGGGTGCCATCATTAATTGTTACTTTTCCCCTCTAGGAAAAGCCCCCTTTGTGGGAATGGGTTTGTACTGGTATGAGAGAACGGTTATTTGTAGAGAGTGGGTAGAGTACAAAACAAAGCAACCCCCACAGAAATGAGATTCTGTAGTGGGAAGTTGGACAGAATCTCCCTGGAAGAGAGACAGGGCGAAGTGTTTGCAGTATTGCAGGTGAGAGGTTGTTTCTGCCTGGGGTTATTGGATCTATTTTTTGTTTGTTTGCCTTCTGTTACTGTGAAGCAGAGATTGGTTAAGGGAATTATGTGTCAAGGATGGAGGAGGAGGGGAGTCTCTCCCCCCCCCATTTTATTTCAGAATTTGATGTTCTACATTTTTTATTGGTACGGTATTTATAACTTAGACCTGGGCAGATGAGCTGAGTGGCCATATGCTAACACAGCAATGTCCACCTGATATGTATTTGGTGCAACACCGGTCCAGGTCAGAGAGGGAGTTGCTATCATCCATCAAAATTCTATCTCCCTCACAAGGAGACTGATCCACAGTGTGTCTGGGTTCAAGGGATTCTTTGCCATGTTTGTTGTTGTTGTTTAGTCGTTTAGTCGTGTCCGACTCTTCGTGACCCCATGGACCATAGCACGCCAGGCACTCCTGTCTTGCACTGTCTCCCACAGTTTGCCATGTTTAGCTGGAGTCAGAACAGGGAGTATACTATACACCCTGCTGCGAAGTAGTCTTGGATGTTGTGCTGGAGAACCCCTTCATGGTAGTGTTGGGGGGACTTCAATATCCATACCAAGCCTGCTTCCAAATGGGCCAGATCAGGAATTCATGGTCTCCATGACATCCATAGGACTTTCTCAGTACGTTAGCTGGTCTGACCCATGTAGTCAGGCTGCTCTGCCGCCTGCATGCCCTGCCCCATCCACCACTGGCAGAAAAGTTGCACTGCCATCGTTGCCATTTTTGGGCAAGATTGTGCCAATTTGGTGTGTGCTCTTTTGCAGTTATAACTTTTTAATTGGTTTTACATAATTTTATGCATTTTAACTTTAACCATTTTAAAGATTAAAATAAAAGATTCTTTTGAACCTTCGGACCACCCCCTCCCCCCCTCCATCGGTTCCGTATTTAATATAAAGTTTTCTGCATCTTTTACCATTACCCATTTTTGTTATACAGTATATCCATAGTTACCATAGTTCCACATTACAAGTGTCATTACATCCCTGCCAATGATTTTATTTTATTTTTTAATAATAATTTTTATTCAATTTTGCCAAATCAACAAACAAAACAACAATTTTTGTACAATTCATCTTAAATTCACCCATCTCATTTTGCTCTGCTGAGCTGTGACTTCCCTCCCTCCCTTCACATGGTTTTCTTATTTACTCCTATCTCGCAGTGTGTTATTACCCTTACTTTAGTCAGTTCGTAGGATTTATTTCAGTCCTGCAAGTGTTTTTAAACTTCTACAGTTCTTCTCCATATAGTCCACAAATTTACTCCAGTCTTTTCGGAACTCTCACTGGTTTCGGATCTTGCAAGTCAGTTTTGCTAAGTCTGCATAGTCTATCAATTTCATCTGCCACTCCTCAATCGTTGGTATTTCCTGGGTTTTCCATTTTTGGGCCAACAAAGTCCTGGCCGCGGTTGTCGCATACATGAACAGTACTTGATCTTCTTTCACAATCTCCCCTCCCATAATTCCTAACAGAAATGCCTCTGGTTTTTTGGGAAAGGTATATTTAAAAATCTTTTTCAGTTCATTATATATCATTTCCCAAAATCCTTTAACTCTATCGCATGTCCACCCTGCAAATGATTTTAAGTGTTACAGTGGTCTTTTAAGTAAATTAGGAATTTACTCCAGTCTTTTAAGAATACTTGATCTTCCTGGTTTCTGATTTTCCCCGTCAGTTTTGCCATCTTAGCATAGTCCATCAGCTTTGTCTGCCATTCTTCTTTTGTTGGTACTTCTCCTTCCTTCCATCCCTGGGCTAGTAGCATTCTCCCTGCCATCATTACATACTGTACATGAAAAGTCTTTTGTCTTATTCTGGTATCTTTTGACCTATTATACCTAACAGAAAAGCTTCTCGTTTTTTAGTAAATGTATTTTAAAACATTTTCTTTAATTCATTATATTTTAATTCCTCTTTCCATAACTTTTCCCAAGATGAGAGTTGAATATTATTTCCAAAATCTCTAGCCCAGTAAATTATCACTGCTTTAACTTCTTCATCTTTGGTATACCACTCCAAAAGTAATTTGTACATTTTTATAACACTTTCACATTGTTTTCCACCAGATCTATTTCAAACATCGATCTCACAGTATCAAAACCTCTTTTTTTATCTACTTTAAAAAACATCACTTAATTGATGATACTGTAACCAATCTCTTAGTATTTCTCTTATATCTTTAAATATTCTGTTTTAATTGGTCTTCTGCCTCTATTAAGAGGTCTTTATAGGTGGCCCAATCCCCTCATATATTTAATTTTTTAACCGATATTGCTTCTAACGGAGAGAGCCACCAAGGTGTTTCTCCTCTCTAGTAAGTCTTTATATCTGTCCCATACCTCGTATATTGATTTTCTTACCAAGTGGTTCAGGAATCCTTTATGTGTTTTTGTTTTATCATAAATATGCGTGCCACCCAAACCTATTATCATGACCTTCCAAATCTAGTAAATCTGTATTTTTAATAAAATCCAATCCTGCAACCAGCAGAGGCAGGACGCCTCATAATATAACTTCAAATCTGTCAAGGAGAAGTCATCTCTTTCTTTAGAGTCTGTCAGTAACTTATATTTAATTCTTGGTTTCTTCCCCTGCCAGATACCGTGTTTCTCATATTATAAGACACGTCTTATATTTATTTTTTCCTCAAAAAAACACACTATGGCTTATTTTCAAGGGATCTTATTTTTTTTCCTCCTCCTCCTGCCGCGGCCGACATTGCTGCTGCGCCTATCACTATGTCTTATTTTCGGAGTATGGCTTATATTCCTTGAATGCTTAAAAATCCTGCTATGGCTTATTTTATGGGTATGTCTTAAAATATGAGAAACAGGGTACCAAATTGTGAGATCTTTTGTACTCTCACTATTTTGGGGTGAAATCTTACCTAAAATCAGTGCTAATGGCAGCAAATAAAAAGGGGGTGGAAAGCGCACAGGTATCCAGGGAAAAAGACTTTGGCGATCCTACCCGCCATTGCGCCGAATATGTTTTGCCTGTACGCGATTTTAGCTTTAAGTGCAGTCCACAGAATGTAACCCCCATGTAAGTTGGGGACTTCATCTCCTTCATGCTGCTAGGGTGGAGAACCCATTGAGATAGTCCATATTCTGATTTTATCCCTTTTTTTAACATGAAGTTTTATTGTTTCAGATTTTTGTAAGTGATCTTGTAAAGTGTTAAGTTAAACGGCTGAGTGTATATGAAGTAAATAATAAAACAGATGGCACAGGAGGCAAGGCAAAGTGAATACGGCTTTAAGCATTTTCTCATAAAAGCCTTTCATCAGCTAATCCACTGAAGAGATTCTGGAACACCCATGGATAACAGAGAGCACAGAAACGACAATATTGTATCAGTTCTAAATCTGTACGTGCAGGCAGTTCACATCATAAAGAGGAGTGAGTGAAGCCCCTGCCAGGCAGAGACTGAACACGTAGCCCTCATGAAAATGTTATCATAATCTCCAACGTGATAGTTGGGGAATGGATTCCGTTTGAGCCCTTGATGTGCTCAGTTTCTTCTCCAGTTTATAGTCCTCGAGAACTGGGAGAGGACCTTTTCCAGCAGCCACATTCCACCACAAAAACCTTCCTGATCCATTCATCCTTGTGGTCTCCGATGACGTGTTGGAGGTTCCATTGCACTCCAGGGCTGCCTAGCGAACTGGCAAAAGGGGTTTTACCTTATCCTCCCCGATGCTAACATGTAAGAGCGAGCCGTGAACGTCTCGATTTGCCTTTTTCCTGTTTCGCTTTAAGAATCGGGTCTATCAGACTGTGCACCGGAGGGCAGTGACTGTTCTTTAAAAAACCAAACACATTTGCACCACGCACAGAGAAAATTTTAGGGTTCTTAATAGCTGCTGCTACCCTGAGTTCCGAAAAGCTCTTTTCCGTGTTATTATCTTGCACGGACTGCACGTAAACAACTCGAGATTACAGCGCTCGTTAGCAGGTGCGAAAGACGCGTCATCCTCCAGCCTTCGATTCACAAGGAATCGCAACCGATACAACTGCTGCCTTGCAATCCGAGGAGAGGGACACGAAGGGCGCATGCGCACCTGGGAGGAGCGGGCACGCTTCCAGTTAAGGCGAGTTTAGCGGCAGCCTCAGCCGAAGGGAGTGCGCGTGCGCGCTCGGCAGCTGCCGTTCCGGGAGCAGGACGAGGACAGCTGTGTCCCGGAAGCGGAAGCGGCGTGACTGGGAGCGGTCGCTTTCTTTTCCGGCCGGGGAGCGTGCTCGGTGCAGCGAGAGAGGCCGTCTGTAGCCATGAGCGTCCCGGCTTTTATCGATATAACCGAGGAAGACCAGGTCAGGATGGGAAGCGGCTGTTTGCTTCCCTCCGTCCCTGCCCCTCCCCGAATGCAGGAGGGCAGCTGTTGTTTCCTCAGGTGCCGGAGGCCACCGCTAGGGAGGGCGGAGGAGGGGGGAATCACTCGTGGAACCTCATTCACACGTACACATACACTGGTTCCACGCGCGCTCTACGAAGCACCGCTTAGAAGCTAAGTGCTTTTTGGCAGCTTCGTAGGCCCAGCTGGGGCCTCGTCCGGTCTTTAGACTTGGATCCTTTCTGCGCCTGCTCGCCCCTCCCCCCTCCCCGTGTCTTCGCTAGCAAACGCCCGTCCTGCGAGGTTGGTTGCCTGAGCGCCTTTCTCGCCGAATCAGCACCGCTGTCTCTAGTGGCGCTTAACCGCCCAGGGATTGTGTTTAAGAGGGAAATGAGTATTTCTGCGTGTCAAGAGCGTATTCTTAAATGTATATTTATTACGTGGCTAGGAGGAATGTGATCAGGTAGTGGGAGCTTTGGAGTTAAGCTATTTAACACAGCATCAGCGTAGAGTCACAAAGAGTGAACAGGATGGTCATACGTATGTTTATGACATTACTAGGAGGAACATGATTAAAGGATGTTATTTTTATAGATGCTTTTTTCCTTTGAATATTTAGGCTGCGGAACTAAGGGCTTACCTGAAATCTAAGGGAGCTGAGATATCAGAAGAAAATTCTGAAGGTGGACTTCACATTGACTTGGCTCAGATCATTGAAGCATGTGATGTGTGCCTGAGGGATGATGATAAAGGTTGGTGTTTGCATAATTTAGGAAGCTATTGATAAGCATCTGACCTAAGGTTGTGATCTATTTTTAAAAAATTATCTGCCTTCTAGAAAAGTGAGTTAACAAACAGTTTGAGAGGAAAGGTTAAAGAAGAATTTCTAAAAAAAATGGGACAGGTACAAGAAATATGTTAGAAAATATACTGAGAACAAAATTTCTATGATAGCGTTTGAGTAAAAAAGGGAAAAAATCTGTTTGGATTTGCATAAATCAGTTTCCTTAAGAAATAGGAGTGTCAAACGATATGTAAAAACAGAGATAGCATGGATTGAATATACACTCTGCGACAAAAAGAGGAGAGTATGCTGATGGAGATAACAGGAAGTCCAAAGATAAAATTTACTTGCTTTTCTTCTTTTTTTCTCCTTTCCCTTTTTTTCTCTGGGAAAGGAGGATTAGAAATACAATACGAAAAATTGTAACAAACAAACATAAATGTATATGTGTATGTATATGTATATGTATACAAGCATGAAGAACAATGTTCAGGTTTGGTGATGGGAAAAAATAAATATCATTCAAAAAAAAATATCATTCAAAAAAATAGAAAAGTGAGATGTCCTCCTTTAGGGCATAATTGTATATAAGGGGCCAAGTTTTACAAGTGGGCACAGCTGCCTACCTGTCAGTTACCTGAAATCTAAGTCAAAGGCTAGAGTGTGGCTTTTATTTAGAAAAATAAGAACACTGAAGTGGAACATGATAAACATACTGTTATTAATAGGTAAAGGTAAAGGGGGTCCTCACCATCAGGTCCAGTCGTGTCCGACTCTGGGGTTGCGGTGCTCATCTCGCTCTATAGGCCGAGGGAGCCGGCGTTTGTCCGCAGACAGCTTCTGGGTCATGTGGCCAGCATGACAAAGCTGCTTCTGGCGAACCAGAGCAGCACACGGAAATGCCGTTTACCTTCCCGCTGGAGCGGTCCCTATTTATTTACTTGCACTTTGAGGTGCTTTCGAACTGCTAGGTGGGCAGGAGCTGGGACCGAGCAACGGGAGCTCACCCCGTTGCAGGGATTCGAACCGCCGACCTTCTGATCAGCAAGCCCTAGACTCTATGGTTTAACCCACAGCGCCACCTGGGTCCCTACTGTTATTAATAGTGTGGAGTAATTGGGTAGAACTTGACATTTCCCAATGAATTTGTTTAGCAGTCAATTTCAAACAGAAAAAATCAAGTGCTTATTCATACAATGTATAATTAGCAATGGTGTCCTGATTTGCACAACTGCAGAGGAAAGGTGTGTAACAGATTTTTGTCTAATGCCAGTTATCAAAGTAGCCATTGTAATTTTTTAATATTTCAATTCAACACCCTTCAGACAAAAACAAAAGAGTTGTATGGATGTATCTATGGCTTTTTAAACTGGGAGTGTGTATTTCGGTTTTTATTACGTATATTGTGTTATGTATTTTTGTTTCCTTATACTCTAAGCTGCCCTGTGATCATTGCATGAAGGGCGGTATAGAAATTCAATAAATAAACAAACTGGAAGTCAAGTAAACATGCCACAGTTACTGTTGGTGTTTGCAAAAAAATAATAATTGGTCCATTAGTCTAGAAAGTTTTCTGTATGTTGTATTAACAATGTAAAGCTGAGACAGTCTTACCAAAGAACAATTCAGTGTCACATTTTTCATTACAGAAATATGTTTTTGTTTTTCAATATAGATGTTGAAAGTGTGATGAACAGTGTAGTATCTCTTCTTCTTATTCTGGAACCTGACAAACAAGAAGCTTTGATTGAAAGTCTATGTGAGAAATTGGTCAAATTTCGGGAAGGTGAACGACCATCACTCAGACTGCAGCTGTAAGTGACTTAATGTGATTGAATAGAATAAATACCTCTTGTACCACAATTCTTTTTATTCCATGAAAAGCAGGATCTTTGGCAGAATACATTAAGAGTATCTTTGAGTGGGTCAGCAAATTATGTCTGGGCTTGATGGCCAATCATTAGTGTCTTCCAGTCAGTTGTAAGGTTGTAAAGGACCCCTGGACATTTAAGTCTGATCTCACCACAATAATGCTTTGAGTTAGATGCACTTGAAACAGCGGTCTGGGAACAGTGTGGGATTCATAGGGTGCCTCTATCATTCTGGGACTAGGCCTAGTTAAGGGCAGCCACTTGCCATAACGCTGTGCATTCTTAAATAAGAACTACAAGTTTAACCAGTTGCAGATGCAATGCAGATTGTACACTGGTACAAAACATAAAACATACCTACTGAGATTTTGGCTGCAGTCCCATGTGCATTAACTTGGAATAAAGTTTTCCTGAATTTGTGGAACTCGCCTCTTGAGTAAGCATGCCTAGGAATAATTTTGTACTGCTGAAAAAGAGAAGAGAGAGGTGGAACCGAAGCAAATAAACACTTGTTAGACATAGATTTTATTCAGTATTTTATTTACCGTACATACCAGATTACATATGCAAATTTATTAAAAACAAGACTTAAATAGAAGCTCTGAAAGCCACCAGTTTTTTTGCACCACGTGCTGGCAAATTCAGGTATGGCACATTTTAAAAGGGAATGTTAGGCAAATGTGGATATATGCTACACTGGATATGTCTAGTTTGAAATCCCTCTCCTTCCAGTGCTTGGGTTAAGCAGCACAGCTTCCCTTTCAGCCCAACTCCTCATGTTTCATAGATATTAGCAACATACTCCAGGCTTGAGGACTCCTTCCATCCATGCTGACCTCTCTATGCCATATTGTCGTCCCAGCCCTGTTTGAGTACAACAAAATCACTCTTGAGATTCACACACCTCTTCCTGCTGCCGTTGCTCAATGAAGCGGTGAGCACAACCCCTTTGCCTACTTAAGGCAAAAACTTTTCTTCTGCTGCTTACGCAAACATAAGGCACAACTTATCCCTTGTGATACATTGCAAAAATTGCACACAGCTTCAGAAATCCTATGGATAATTAGGCATGCCTGAACTGTTGTCATTATGTAGCCCAAGGGAATTCTAACTCGCCTGTTAAATTGTTTGCTGTGATCAGGCAAATGTCCTTGTTGGAGGCAAGTATTGGCAATGATTTAGAATCTGATAATGCAACTTTCATATTTCTGCATGTATTAGTTAAACAGGAATAATAAAATATGTCAATGAATTACAGAGAAAATCAAGCAGGGTTCCACTTGCTCAGTTGGGCTTTCCTGACTTTTCCCTCTACTGCCCCGTCAGCTTCTAAGCAATGATGTATATTTTGTGTTGTAGCGTGGGGGTGGGGGTGGGACAGCAAAATCAGGAGGAATTCAGCAGGGCTGCATTGCATATACCAGTGTTTCTCAAACTTTGTTCCCCAGCTGTTGTTGGACTACAACTCCCATCATCCCCAACCTCCGGCCTGCTAGCTGTTGTTATGAGACTGTTAAAAGCCTGTGTGAAACTTGGTTGAACTTAATAGTGGCAATAGTGATGACTTTAAACATTTTAAATGCTTGTATTTATTTCTGTGTACATTAGATGTGCAGTGTGTGTCCATTAATACATTACAAATGTTGGAAATTAATTGATTTGTCATTATTCTTTAGACTGAGCAATCTCTTCCATGGCATGGAGAAGAATACCCCTTCAAGGTATACAGTCTACTGCAGCCTCCTTAAAGTAGCCTCCAGCTGTGGAGCTATACGGTACATTCCAACTGAACTGGAGCAGGTAAGCAGTTGAATAGTATTTGCATCTTAACAAAAAATCCCTTTAAAAATTAATAAGATTTGCAACAAACCAAAATACATCCTAAGAATTACATAATAAAATACAAAATAAAATAAAGAACCTCTTCTTGATTAAGGGAATCCCAAATTGTGATTGTAAAAAAAACCAACATGATGCTGTTTTGCTTTATGCAAGCCTATCTGGAGTGCTGCCTTGTACAGTCATACCTCGGTTTAAGTACGCTTAAACTGAGTACTTTCCGTTTAAGTACTCTGCGGACCCGTCTGGAATGGATTAATCCACTTTCCATTACTTTCAATGGGAAAGTTCGCTTCAGGTTAAGTACGCTTCAGGTTAAGTAGCCTACAGAGTTCCGGAACCAATTTCACTCATACCTCGGGTTATGTACGCTTCAGGTTGAGTACTCTGCGGACCCGTCTGGAACGGATTAATCCACTTTCCATTACTTTCAATGGGAAAGTTCGCTTCAGGTTAAGTTCACTTCCGGTTAAGTACAGACTTCCAGAACCAGTTGTGTACTTAAACTGAGGTACCACTGTACTCCAGCATCCCAAGACAGAGAGTATCCATTATCTTAAGAAAAAAGTAAAGCATGGATGGGAAATTTCCATTAATGATTGCTGCTCCTGAGCAAGGCACAGAACAGAGTTTCATAGTTTCACATTCTTCTGATTTTTAAAATATTTGCATATTCAAAAATTGTACTTGAAATAACTTTTCTCAGTAGTAAAAATCATTGCCTTCTGTGTCAAATCTTTTATAGGTTCGAAAATGGATTTCAGATTGGAATCTTACCACAGAGAAAAAGCACACCCTTCTTCGACTGCTCTATGATGTTTTAGTGGATTGCAAAAAGAGGTAAATGAGACTACATACTGTGCCAAACAATTTTGGCACAATTCATTGAGGCAGGGGAAGATTACTGATATATTTACCATTTCAATTATTGTTTTTAAATTTGTATGACTTGTGTTAAATTGTGTGCTTAATATTAAGGGCTGCTTGTTCTTATTTGAATGGTACAAATATTAATTCTTAGACTGCATATGACAATTTATGTTTAATAATCTTTTTATTTTGGTATTAAATTAAATGCTAGATTGTAAACTGTTGAGCCATAATAGAGTAGAAAGGAGTAATTTTTAACACACTCCTCCTCCACCTCCATGTTTGTTTCATGGGGGTGGAAGTGGGGTGAAAAGGAGATTGGTTTTTCTCTCTACCTGAACATTGGGAAATATGGGTAGAGTGTTTTTTTGGTAAGGGTCTCTCCTCTGTTAGGCTTGCTTGAAATGATTGTCCAAGTGATGGAGAACAGGTGAGCATTCATCTGATCTCCACTCCAAAAATGATGGGTTATCTTAGACAGAGGAAACAGATCTCCAGGTTCTCCATATGGACTGAGTTCAAAAAGTGAGACAGGTATATACTATACTTTCTTATTGACACACACAATTAATCAGTTATCGGAGCCTGATGTTTCTGGAGACTTTACTGGAAACGTAATGTGGATGGTTTTTCCGTTCTGAGTGCAAACTAAAAAAAAAGAAAAGAAAACACAAGAACTCACCCCAGCCTACTTCTGTTCTTTTTATAGTGAAGTTTTACAGAACTGCTTGATAAGACTTTTTTTCCAGGTCAAACTTGATGGTGATAGTGATTAGCTGTCAGTACAAAATCTTAAAATAGCAAAGGTCTCACTAGGGCTGTTAAAAAATCTGTGCTAGTAAAGAAAATAGACTTTGGGGCTTTTAAAAAATGGAGATATGCCTTTGTTTTGATTAAAGAATAGATGTGTCTTTTATTATGATAATATGAAATTATGTTATTTTTCTAAGCTGTTCTATTTGGGTCTTGAGAATCACTGGTGCTAAATGCAGAAACATGGCACTTGACATTGGGATTAGTCTTAAGAAAACCCTCAAGGTTGAAGTGGTGGTAATAACAAATACAATATAGTTGGAAATAAAGCCAATTTTTATATGAAAAGCTGTGCTTTTGTAACCTAATGTTATTGTTCTCCTTCAAAAGCTAATTAAAAGCAAAACAAGCCCACCATTTTATAAATGCACTATTCCCATAATATGAGATGCTCTAATTTTGAAAGTAACATTTTTTTTCTTTGACTTTTATTATCCTTTTATCCAAGAGATTTATAGCCTGCCCTTCCATCAATATTGTGTTGTTTCAATTACATTCATTCTCAGGAGCAAGATAGTGGAAGTAAGAAATTGTACTCTATAAGTGTAGTAATTGAGAATACAGATTTCAGTAACAGAAAAGTGAAGCCTTCCCCATTCCAGATAATATCTGCTCCTTGATTTTCATACAATTTACAGCATTACTTTGCTTTTTAATAATTGTATCCAGATGTGTTCTAGTAAGTAGTGTAAAGATGTTTTGACCTAAGAGAGAAAAATCTGTAATTGGCAGGTAATTTATCAGTTTAAAAGTATAAAATAAACTGTGAAGTTCTACATTTTTTTTAAAAAAAAAGACCCTTGAGACTGAATGACTACATAGCTGTTTTACCACTTTGGTACCACTGACAATCAAAACAAGTGCACTTTTCATTTGAATCATAACTTCACGGTGCCTTGTAACTATCTGACCATCTCTTTTGATACTCCCTTTCTCATACAGTTAGAATTTTGGGGTCCTCCAATGAATCTGAATGTTGGAACATTCAGGAAAAACAATAAGAAGCATTTACGCACACAGTGTATAAGCTATGGAAATTGCTATAACAGAACTACTGCATGTAGTACAAGCAGCAACCATCTTAGGCGCATCCAACTGATGTGCAACCACCACACTGACCCCAGAAGTGGCTGTAAAAGGGGGTGGGGTGGGGGCGGAGTGGGCTTACACATGCTCCGCTGATGTGTGGCGTTCAGGAAAGCAACCCCCCCCCCCATGCAAAACAGTTTTTGCCTGTTATAATTGCTAACTTGGACAGGGGTTGAAGCAAGTTCATAAGCTACGAACTACTTGAGAATTGGAGATTATATACCTTTGAATGCCTGTTGTTGAAGTGTGGGTGGCAGAGAGCTGTCACACTTGGTTCCTCCCTACGGGCTTACCATGTGCATCTGGTTGTGAGAACAGGATGCTGGATTAGTTTGGTCTTTGTTCTGATCCATCGGTTCTCCCCTTTTACATTTTGAAATGATATTAAAAGCAAGTACTGTTTGTTTCTTGCCCACAGTGATAATGCAGCAAAAGTAATGGTAGAGCTGCTGGGAAGTTACACAGAGGACAATGCTTCTCAAGCCAGAGTTGATGCTCACAGGTAATGTAAACATTACAAACTACATTTAGGATTGTTTCATGTAATACTGGTCAGTGAAAGTTTCAGTAACAAGAAATACAGTCCCAAACATGCTAAGTTCTTATTCCTCTCCCCACTCTCCAAATACTTTGCTTGCCACTTCAGATTTGTAGATAAATGGCAAGGGGTTTTGCTAAAACATTTTGCTGGTGGCGTGAGCACAACCGGTAATGTGTGGGATATGGAGGGATTCTTAATTGAATACTGTCGTACCTTGGTTGTTGAATGGAATCCATTCTGGAAGTCAGTTCAACTTCCAAAAACATTTGGCAACCAAGCTTCCTGCACTCAATCAGAAGCCATGTCAGATGTTTGGCTTCCATAAAACATTCTCAAACCGGAACTCTCACTACTGGGTTTGCAGCGTTCGGGAGCCAAAACATTCCAGTTGCAAGGCGTTTGAGATCCAAGGTACAACTGTACAAAATATCTGCCACATTAGAATGCCTAAATTTCACCCTCTTACTTTTACAGCGTTATTTTTTTGTATTTTAGCAGTGGCCAAGACCTGTTGGTAGAAAAATATCCTTCTTGTCTAGAGTAGAATAAAAATTCGGTTGAAGTACATGTCTAAGACAGAGTTAAGTTCATTTCCTGCCCAATTCCTTTACAACTTCTGCACAGGACGCAGAATCTGTGTGTATGAAACGGCAGTTCTTTGACTTCTGTCTGGATCTTAGTGTTTGTAGAAAATGCCAGTGGAATGCATCATCGACATTTTTAAACATTATCTGAGACTGTGTAAAATCCCTTTCCAATATCATTCTGTAGTTGATCTGCACTTGCAGTGATGCAGAGTTAGGACACTTGGCTCTGCCACTTACTGGGACCCCAAGGAAAAGTGCAAACCATGTACTGTAGATGTGTTTTTAAAGGCTTTGTTTGTTTGTTTTGCAAAACCATTCTACTGTTAGGGTTGTTTGTTTGCTTGCTTGCTTGCTTGCTTGTTTAAGTTATACACTGAATAGATTTCTTCAAGCAGGGAGACGTTCCATAATATTAAAGAAAACATACTCTAGTTTGGACTCCTGTTGTAGCTGCCATTGGTTTGGGTTTGTTATGAATGGGGCAGTTTGGAAAGTTTTATATAAGGGAAGTAGGGAGAAATACCAGCTTTGGTAGTTCTTCTGGGTACCCTGTTTCTCCAAAAATAAGACGTAGCCATAAAATAAGCCATAGCAGGATTTTAAAGTATTCAAGGAATATAAGCCATACCCTGAAAATAAGACATAGTGATAGGCGCAGCAGCAATGCCGACCGTGGCAGGAGGAGGGGAATAAGACATCCCCTGAAAATAAGCCATAGTGTGGTTTTTTGAGGAAAAATAAATACAAGACGGTGTCTTATTTTCGGAGAAACACGGTAGTAACAGCAATGTGTCATATGTTATTATGGAGGAAAGTAGTGGGGGGAAGGGTTAAATTGTAGTTCATGCAAGTGTAACAGACAGGAGGAAAGCGTCTTCGAGCGGGTACAGTAGGAATGTGGAATAACTAATATTTGGTATAGAAAGGAGATCAATCTGCAATTTTTTGTTGGTTTCCAGTTCCCTCCATTTTGCATTAAAAGCAGTTAATACTTTACTGTAAGTCTACTTGATCTGTGAAGCAGAAAGCAAACTACAATAAAATATACATAACTGTTGTCTGGGGCTGGTTCATAGCCAGCCACACAGCTAGGTAGCCAGACTCTCCACCTTTTTGTGACAATTACCACAGAGAAAAGATTTTGTTCTGAGTAGCCCTTTGTTTTCAGTGAATGTTCTTGCAAACTTAGACCTAAAAGTTTGGTAGGCATCCCTAAATATAGATGCATATTTAATTGTGTCATGGAAGGAGAAGACAATTGGGCAGGCTTGCTTTTATATATAGGTGTTACAGATACACACCACTTCTTTCCACTTACATCCCATAACATTTTCAGTGTTAGGCAAATCCTTTTTTTATTTTCCCAGGCTTCTTAAAGAGAACACTCAACCTTGATTAGTTTTTATGCTGTTTTTCTTTGTTATCTCTTAACCCAATGTGTTTATATGTATTTATATTGTATTTGTAAAATGTTGATTACTGTTCAAGTGTTTTTGGAATACACTTTGATTTGGAGGTTGCTTTTGCAGAATGGTTTTTAAAAAGCTATTAAATTAACTAGAAATGCATTTTTCTTCCTTACACACATTTTACTTTCCTAAATAGGTGTATTGTCCGTGCATTAAAGGATCCTAATACCTTTCTCTTTGATCATCTACTCACCTTAAAACCGGTCAAATTTTTGGAAGGAGAACTTATCCATGATGTAAGTATTAATTTCTAAACTTACAATATTAAACACTTGGCATGCTGCATGTGAGATAAAATTGCTTGACCATTTTAGTGGGATTTAATCACACATAAGTTATTTTGCATTGTGTTGTTTATAGTGTCTAACACACAAGTTTGCTGGTACAGTGGTGCCTCATAAGACGAATTTAATTCATTCCACCGGTCAATTCGCTTTACGAAAAGTTTGTCTTGCGAAGCACCGTTTCCCATAGGAACGCATTGAAATTTAACTAATGCGTTCCTATGGGCACTCCGGGGGACTGGCGATGGCGGAGCTTGCTCGCTTGGCTTGGGGAAGCCAAGCGGCGGCAGCGCTGAAGCGGCCGATCCCGGGCCGGCCCAAGGGCGCTGGGAGGCCCGATCTGGGCTGGCCCGAGGGCGAGCGCTGCACGCTTTCTCCCGCTCGTCTTGGTGGCGGCGCTGAGGCGGCCGATCCCGGACCGGCCCGAGGGCGAGCGCAGGGCGAGCAGGAGAAAGTGTGTGGCGCTCACCCTCTGGCCAGCCTGGATCGGCCCCCTCAGCGCCGCAGCCGGCACGCGCTTTCTCCTGCTCTACCCCTTAGCTCAGGGAAGACAGGCGGGGGCAGCCCCCGCACCGCCAAGCTTCGGGGGACAGAGCTGAAGCGTGGCGGGCGCTGCTTGCCGGGGCTGCCACCTCCTGTCTTCCCCTTGGCTTGAATTCAGCCGGTATTTTCTCTTCTGTTCTCGAAATGAAATGTTTGGGAGATGTCTGTTAAATTAGACATGTTTGTATCTTTTCCTGTTCTCATAATTGAAAATTTCTTTCTTTGTAGCTTTTGACAATTTTTGTTAGTGCCAAGTTAGCATCCTATGTCCGGTTTTATCAGAACAACAAGGACTTTATTGACTCTCTTGGTAAGTGTTTTTCCTTTCTTTTTTAATGCACATTTGGTGTACCCAACACCTTATATGGCTATGATATAAACCTAGCTCAGCTACTCAGAAGGAGGTGCTGTGACTGGCCACTTGCTCTGCTGCGTTTAGTTCCAGATTGAGTACCCTTTTTTGCCCTGAGGGCACAGTTACAGCCATGTGGAGTCTGCATACAGATCAGCTGAGGAGGGGAGTAATGGCTGCTATCCACTTACCAAATCGTTGATCTCATGACTAGGGAGGGAGCAATTTGCATCCCCATCAGGGCACTGGGCTTCACCCACTCCAGTCCTGTTCCTCCAGCCCCTGCTAGCTCCAAAATGTATGGGGTCTGAAGGAGCCAGGAAAATTGGCTGCATGGAGCAGGGATCAGATCAGGCTCCTGAACTTGTGGTTTGCCACCCCTGGCCTCAGCATTTAAAGTTCATCCTTGGGTTCTCCAGTGCTGTTTGAGATTTTGTCCACTCATGCCTTCACCAGTTGGCATGGATGCCACACTCCAAGGCTCGCAGGTGCTTTACTGCAGCGTTTCTCAACCACTGTTCCGTGGCACACTAGTGTGCCGCGAGACGCTGGCTGGTGTGCCGCGACGTGCGGCGACGAGAAGGGCGATTTGCATTGTCACGTGCCTGGCGGCCGCCAATACACAACACTGACCCGCCGGAAAGCAATATTTGGCAAGTGTTTCTTACAGTCATAATTATAATATATGGCGGCACAGAGTTAAATTTTTTAACTTTTTAATGGTGGTGTGCCTCGTGATTTTTTTCACGGAACAAGTGTGCCGTGGCCCAAAAAAGGTTGAGAAACACTGCTTTACTGATCTGCAGGCAACCCCAAGAGAGTTGGTCCCAAGGTGCTTATGTTCTACCACAATAGGGCTTTCTTTTCAGTTGTGTGTGGTTGTAATATCAAAAACTCTTATTAGAATACAATTGTTTAGTTTAGCGACTGTTCATTCTGAATTGAATGCTTTTCTTTTGCTGTCTTTTGTGTTTGAACTGTGGTTTTCAAGCATCCACTTGGAAAGACACAGGAACAGTAAATCCTGTGGGAGCAGGTATTATTATTGAATCTGCATTTCTAAACTGAAAATAGCCAAATTGAGAATTCTGACAGCACTCCCAAGTTATGTCCACTATGTTATTCATAGATGGGAGGTAGAGAAAGCAGGTTTCTCAATGTTTATTGTCTAAATGACTAAGAGCCCTGTTGTTAGCCTCCATCTTGTCTCCTTGCTTTTCTTCCATTGGTCACAGACTCCACCTGTGCACTGAGCAAGCAGCAGTTATCAACAGTGCTACATGAGTGTTGAGGGGGAAACCTGACATAGTGCGAGAGTGCTGCATAAATGACCTATCAAGCATTGTGGGGGCAGCCCCATTTCCACAAAGCTGGCAACAGATGTGCAGCAGAGAAACATGCAGGCTACTGCATGGACGAGGTGCTGTTTGAGGACCAAATCTCCCTCTAATGAGGCTGAAGTACAATCAGATTGAGTACTTGCAAGTGTTCTTATGCAAGCCGAATCTTTTGCAGATGCATTAAACCTTGCAAACCACATTCTGTCCCAGTTAATATGTTTCATAGGATGAAGCTTTGTGATGGAATGTTAATGTCAGCAGCCTCTTTATTTACACACTGTGGAAAGAAAGGAGTAGTAATTAACACTTTGGCACTCCCCCATTGATGGGTAATTGACTGTTTCAAAGGAGCACTGGTTCATAAGCTATTGCATGCATGAAAATTACTTTTTCTGTATTGCAGCATTTTAGGACAAGGGTCAGTGACAATGCAAAAATTGTTCAATGATGCAAGCTTTTATATTATGACATTAAGGTTTAGATATACTGGTAATGAATAAATGTTTCCATAAAATTGGGGTTTAAAAAAATAGTGACCAGAATGGAGGTTAATTTTATTTGAAAAGTAAAGTGTAATAGGCTTTAAAACAAACATTTTTAGGAATAGGTAGAATCCTAAAAACAAAGGAGAACATTCCTCAATTTAAGAGTGTTGAAATTTTAGAAAGAAAAATGTATTATTTTTCTTAGTGAAAACAAAGAAAGCTTTTTACCTTATATAGCCACTGCTTGAATGTTATAAAAGCATGCACATGACTATAGCGCTCATTAAATATCAGGTAATTAAAAAAAAAAATTGAGTAATGAAGCCTCTCCTAGGATGTTACCATAGATTAGATTGTGCCAATCAAGTGCATTCAAAGGCAACTTGTTTCATTTGGGTGTAGTATAAACATAACAAATTCTTGTGCAATGGATTGAACCAACTAATCTACCATTAGTTATACTTCTAGTAAACCCATTGAAATAAATGGATTTAAGTAGCTTAGGTTATTTGATTTCATTGGATCTACTCTTGAGTATGACTTGGTCATCCATTGTCTGTGTGTGAAAATAATGTATTTTTTAGGTATTTGAAATGCATTCAGATATGGAGAATAGCACAGAACACATCTAATTCTTCTTGGGCCAACCGATTAAGCCAGCCCTCTAAATGGCTAGTATGCTTTTAATACTGTAATATTTTTTTATTTATTTTTACAAATTAATGTTTTCCCTTATTTTATTCCCCTGCTGATTTTATTTTCTTCAAAATTAATAACAAGGCTTGCCAATCTAAATCATCTATTCAGCAAAAGCTCTCACAGGTGGCATCAGTTTGTTACAATGTGTTGTTTTATTAATGCTGACAAGTTAGGCCAACAGTTGTATTATCATGTGTCAACTGTGAATCGCCCTAACATGTTCACATTTAAATCTGGTAGTATGGGCAACCTTTTTACTTTAGCAGGGTAATTAACATCTCATTTGCATTTGTTAATTAGTGTTTATGAGCACTAATTGATTTTTTGTGCTTGTAGATTTCTATTAAAACCAGTAAGCTATAGTTTCTGAAGCTCCCTATTTGCTTGAGTTATGATGATCACATTTTTGTTGAATTGGTGCCAGATAAATAGCCTTCATCATAATTACTGCTAATTAACACAACATTATGTCTGGTAGTAATGTGCTTCCCTGCACTTCTATTAGTCTAACAGTGTTATTAATTCCAAACATAAATATTTGTTGAGTGTTCAGGTTATCTCATCCATACTTTTCCAATGTCTGAAACTTTAAATAGATTATTTTACAGAAATGTTATTCAACTATTTTGTAAAAACAAATAACAAAGTAAATTTACACAAACTTATTTTTTGTTTGCCATTTCATGTATTGCTGCATATTGTATTACAGCCTTCCCCAACCTGGTGCCCTCCAGATGTTTTAGGACTAGAATTCCCATCTGCCTCAGGAGATGGGGAGAACTGCTGTAACATCACACTTTTGTATCCCAAGAACTTAACAGTCAATAGCATTTGTAGATTTCAACAAGATGACATATTTTCTCGTGTTCCTCCTGTTCCATGTAAATAAATGCATAAAATGCAAATTGGTTATAATATGGAATGAGTAATATTAACAAGAAACTTAATATGTATCTTCCATAAACCTACAATGTATTTTGAAATCAGTACTGTAACTACCCTAAGAATTAAGAGTTGACACTTGGAAAGTGAACCTCTTGTGGTGGAGATGACAGGTCACAGTTGCCTCAGTATGTCTCACTTGTACTAGTATAGAAAGGGATTGTTAACTGGGGTGTGTAGGGGGGTGAATAGTATGTTAGGTACTTAGTATCTCTTCCACGCTGCATAGGATCACACCTAACTCTGTCCTGACATTGGTGCAACATCTGTTAGATGAGTGTTCAAAGATAAGATGTAGTTACATAAAAGCAGCCAGTCACAGAAGCAACAACTGTTTTTCATACAATAGTTAAGATTTCTTGGAAGCATTTTGGTTTTCCCAATATTACTTCATATCAACATGCAGCCTTTCTAGCACTCTGCCACTGCTGAGCACAGAACCAAAGCCAGCACCAGGTGACAATGGAGGATGACCCTAAATCCTAAACAAATAGGCCTACTATTCTGCAAGAAGAAACAAACTCATTCTCTATCTTCACCTCCTGTATTCCGTTCTTAATGCAAACTGACCTTATCCACACCTCTTGGAATAAATTAAAGATCTGAACATACTAATCCTTCAGTTTTTGTACTGTGAATTTTGCAATGCAGTTTTCCCAAAAAGTATCTAACTGACTGTCGTGGATCAACAATTTCCTAGCAAAAACTTACACTGTAGTGTGATCTCTAATGCAGGTTTATTGCATGAACAGAGCATGGCAAAAATGCGACTGCTCACCTTTATGGGAATGGCTGTGGAAAACAAGGAAATATCATTTGACACCATGCAGCAGGAACTTCAGGTTGGAGCTGATGATGTTGAAGCATTTGTTATTGATGGTAAGTGAGGTTATATGATCATATTATATGCAGGCTGATGAGAACTTTACTGATACTGAAAACCCTTACAACAGTTAATGATTTGAAGCAGAGTCATTCTAAGCCTCTATGTGTAGATGATGATGCAGGCGGTTAGGGTGTCACAGTCACATTTTTGCTTCTTTTGGTAAAGTGCAACATCACTGGTGTGGAAATTGCTTCACTGCAGTGAAGACCCAAACGGTGCCCATGCTATAATCCAGTAGTCAGTATAAAGTCCTGAATTGGGTCATTTTGGGGTAGGGTCCCTTGTAGATTATCCAGACCCAATTCTTGGGTTCTTCAGGTATGCCAGCATGGAGCTGGCATGGGGAAGGGGAGCATTCCACCCTGGCGTGGACAGCAAACAGGGCATTGGAAGTGGCAAAGGATTGCTTTATTGTTGCAACCACAATTTGAATGGATGAATGGAATAGTTGACTATGCAGTGTTTCTTGTACTGTTTTGTGATACAGTATATTAGAAATCCACCTTTTAATTGTTGCTCTTTGTTAAATTGCATGTGATTTCCAGTGAGAACCTCCTTGTAGAAAGTGCACATTGTACTCTCTTACATATAAAGCACTATGCAAGGCTTTGTGAAATACTTCCCTGTAACACTTTTTTCTGCATGCCATGGCAGAACAACAAAAATTGAACACCCGTTGAAAGGACATCCCTGCATTCACTTCAGTTCCAGGGGATTACTGAAGCTCTTATCAGTCAGGGTTTCAACACATGTTAAAAGAAATTCCTCATAATTTATTTGTTCTTTGCAGCTGTAAAGACAAAGATGGTGCATTGCAAAATTGATCAAACACAGAGAAAAGTAGTGGTCAGGTGAGTCTTAAATCTTTTTGTGAAGCAACTTAGTGCAGTGCTAATTATAGCACTTAAACATCTGTTTAATATTTTTACTAGACGCAAGATATTCCTATCAGTTGCCTGTAGTTAAATAGTTGCTATTTATCATAATTTTATTAAAGCCCAGACTGAATGTGATTAGCTTATTTAATGAAAGAGTCCTATTTTCCAGCACATTTCATTTAATGGCCAAACAGTGGTAAGAATACTAATGAGTTTTGTCTGAGGTTTTTAAGTACTGACGAAGGCTGCAGAATACCAGACTAGCTGGTCTATAAAGCCTTGTTATATAGAGAGTAAAACAGTTTTGTTTTCACACCTTATCTCATGTTTTATTTTTTTCTGAATACATATGTACCCAAAATATGGTGCTTTTTTTGAAAATAGAACTTTGATGCAATTCCTTTTACATTTCTTTTAGTCACAGCACACATCGAACCTTTGGAAAACAGCAATGGCAACAGCTGTATGATACACTTAACTTCTGGAAACTAAATTTGAATCAAGTGAAAAACAGTCTCCTTAGCTTGTCGGATACCTGATTATTTGATGTAATTAGTTTGTATTGGATGGAAACTCAGCTATATTAAACCATTCAACTTAATTTTGTGAACTTTTTATTGAAGATATCTAATTGGCTAGAATACACAAAATAACGAACTATAAGCTGATAAAACAATAAACTTTAAACAAGAATGAATCTTGTTCCCCTGTTCTGTTTTATAATATGATCTTATATTCTGGCATAAAGAAGTAGAATAGTCATATGATTTTTATAAATGTGGTATTTTTTTACCTTTGATTGGTAACTTTCAAATGAAATAGCTATTCTAAAGTATTCTTTAAAAAAAAAACACTAAGGTAGACAAACCTGCAGAAATGAAAGCAGTTTTCTTAATACGTGGCATTTGCTCATATATGTCACCAGTCAAAGACTTTATCAAAACAATTACATTATGCTTCTGCTTTATCTGCTGTAAATGTTTTTTCTGTATCTTCCTCATACTTTCTCTTTCTTGGGTGGACAAAACTTTTTAAATGCAGAAACCTTTCAATATTGTCAATTTGTGTTTTTATGAAGACATTTTGTGATTCCCAGTCTTTTTCTTCAGTGTTCTGTGAGCTCTGCTTTGAAATAGCTGCACTGACTTCTGAGAGTGGTTGAGAAGTCTTCTGTTGTCCTAATGGGCATTCTGTTGTGACCTAAAATCCACACATATGACATTAAAGATTTAGTTTTCTCATGGCTGATCGACACTCCACTAGACACTCTTCTAGACATTATGTAGACATAAACATTGGGTGTTTATTCACTGATTTCTGCTGTTTACGTATTGGAGATATAACAAATTGGCATCTGTGGGTATTTTTGTAAAGGTAAAGAGACCCCTGACCATTAGGTCCAGTCGTTACTGACTCTGGGGTTGTGGCGCTCATCTTGCGTTATTGGCCGAGGGAGCCGGCATACAGCTTCCGGGTCATGTGGCCAGCATGACTAATCTGCTTCTGGCGAATCAGAGCAGCGCACGGAAATGCCGTTTACCTTCTCACCAGAGCGGTACCTATTTATCTACTTGCAATTTGACATGCTTTTGAACTGCTAGGTTGGCAGGAGCTAGGACTGAGCAATGGGAGCTCACCCCGTCGCAGGGATTCGAACTGCCTATCTTCTGATCAGCAAGCCCTAGGCTCTGTGGTTTAACCCACAGCGCCACATATAGCTCTGGTGGCACTGACCCAGTAGTACTTTGTTCAGCTAAGCAGAATCAACAACGGGTATTTTTGTACTGCCTTTCAATCATATTCCCAGTGCATTTTTAAAGAAAAAAAAATGAAATTTAAACAAAATAAAGTGCCACCGTATTACAAAAGCAGGCAAAGAAGATTAAAATTGTATCTTAAAAGCTTGGAACTACAGAACGTTTTTTGGTGCCAAAAGGACAAGTAAGTGCTGGGAAACCTCCCTATCAGATTGCAGATATGATTTACAAATGGGCATTAATTGCACTTTAAAAGGAAGCACAATTCCTATCCTTTTCCACATGTACATGAAGATTGTTTTGTAAAAGAAGATTCTATAAACTTCCTGCCAATTTCTAATTTAAAATTCTTCAAATATTACTGGGGGGAGGGACGGTGCGTGGCGGGTGAAGAGCACCTTTCACACCCTGCCCCACCCCTGCTGGTGCTCAGGTGCAGCCAGAGCACAGAGGGTACTCACGTGCCCTGCGGGGGCTGGGTAAATACATGGAGGGAGCCCTAGACCAGGCATCCCCAAACTGCAGCCCTCCAGATGTTTTGGCCTACAGCTCCCATGATCCCTAGCTAACAGGACCAGTGGTCGGGGAAGATGGGACCTGTAGTCCAAAACATCTGGAGGGCCGAAGTTTGGGGATGCCTGCCCTAGACGCTCATCCAGTCCCCACTTGACAGGCGGGCGCTTACATGTGGGGGGGGGGGTTGCCTGGTTCATGCCCAATATTCTGCACCTGGGGTCATGGCCTCTCACACTATGCCGCTGCCACCACTATCATCAATCAAATTCATTGCAGCTTTAAGCTCATAAAGCCACCACTATCAATTGTGATTACTAACAATGTAAGGCAAGTAAGGTAGCTAGGATGGCTTTGGGGAATAGGAGCAAGCAGGGTGGGGGGAGGAATCAGGTGTTCTTCTCCTACTCAGGTTTTGTTCCAAGTAGAAGAATTTCAGAGCCACAAACTCAGTTCGAGGAGGGCTTACAACTTGCCCCCAGTCTAGTAGTTAAGCCTATTATTGAGGTACTGAATGTTTCAGGTGTCTGTTATAAAAAAGGAAGAATGAGTGAATTTGATTGCTTGAGACCCTAACCAAACATTGGTCTCAGGAGGGCGGGAAAAGAACGTTCTTCTCAATAAGCCCCAAACAGCACTACACAAAACCTGTTTTTATAGGCTGGAGCACTCCTCATGCATACCCAATTGTTTGCCAAATTGCCTTTTTTGCCTTATTAGATGTGTGCCACATATGATGGTACAGTGCTCTAACATGACTTATTTTATTTCAAGTTGTTGTCATGTACACAACTGATTAACTTGCAGGATCAACCTATACGTACATTTGGTTTTTTCTTTCAGTGTAGTTTGGGGTTTAACATAGTAAATATTTTGTAGTTTCTAAAAGTGAAGATCCACTTTGTTAAATGTCAGGTACTGATTTGAACATGTTGTGTTTAGTATTGTTAGTACAGAAGAGACTAAGGAACCAAATAAGATGTTAGGTATACTTTCATGTCTTAGAACAGATTTAGATTGGGTGACAGGAAACTACAAACTACAAAAATAAAATATTGAATGCATGTGTTCCAAAAAATACTTTTTTAAAGCAAATGTTATGAAGTACATTGTACTGCCTTCAGTCTTGCAGATTCTCGGTATCTGAAACAATGGCTGAAAAGTAAACAAAAGTAAAATAATATGCTTGAATTTTTGCTTAGTAAGTTATTGTTAAGACATAGTCTTCAATTCAAGCAGACTGGCTAAGATCCAGTTGATTTATATGCTGTGACTTTTTCCTGCTGTTTTCCATCAACTTTAATTGTGAAAAATGTTGCCACATTTGCCCTCTTGATATTATTTTGGAGATCAAGAAGGTCTTAAAGCATCCAGATGCATACAGTTCTACACATATCTCTGGAGTTAGCTCACCAAGGTCTGCTCTGCAATATTTTTAATTGACTTACGTGTTCTGTGGGAAAAGAGGGATCATAAAAAGTCTTTACTATTGCATTCCATTCGTCACTGGGATTTCTCTTGGGGCCTGGATTGATACTTCCGGTATTCAAAGTGTCAGCAATTCCATTACTGTGGGTTGAAACTGATTGACAAAGAGGAAATGGTAACAACTGCCTCTTATTCTCTAGGTACTAATTATATAGTGCTAAATCCCATTTTATCTCTGATCCATAAAAAAAACCCACCATTATATTAAAGTACAGAAAATAGGTTTTGACACAACATTATACGTAATTAATTTTTAATACTCTGTTTTTTGGAAAAGGAATATCAAACCATTTTAGAAATCAAAAAGCTACTTGTGCAAAAGCATTGTTTACTGCCTTTGTGCTTAAAGAACCTATTAACATAAACAGAATGGGTAAGACTCAGACTACACATGGGAAAACACCCACTGCTCAACTCATGGATGGAGCTCTGGAAGCCTATAGGAGACCTCTCTAGCTGTAAAGGCGGTGTCTCTCCTTCGTATTAACACCCTAGCACAGCCAGCTTGATATTTGCAGTCTTTATTACAAATGTACAAGAAACAGCTACAGTTCAGGAATATGCGTCAACCTGTTGAGTCAGATTCAGGGAGTGGCTTTCTTCGATTCCCGTGCCAACAAAGTAGGCGGGGCAATCGCATGAGACATCTTTGACCCTTATGTTTCATTTCCCTCCTTGTCTGCTGATTTGAAATCCCCTCCCTTCCAGAGTCTGAGCTCCCTTCCCGGGCCTCTGGGCAGTGGAAGGGCTCTGCAACATCCCTGAGCCCTTCCTCCTCGTGGCTAATCTCCTCCCGCTTCCTCTGGCTCTGGGCAGTTGGAAGGCTCCACAGCATCCCCGAGCCCCGGCTCCGCCTCTTGCTCCGAATTCTCCCTGACATCAGCTTTATTTAGATCCCTTCTCCTTGCCTCCTCTAACTCAAAATAACAAACATGGAGAAGAGATAAGGAAAGGAGAAGGCATATCAAGGTGTCTGTATATGTGTGTGGCTTGTAAGGGTTATTGTTATTAGGTTATGCTTGTTTTTAGTTGTGTGTGATCTCAGATTTGGGGCAGGTAAAGAAACACAGTACATCTCACAATAACAGAGAGACCCATGAACAGGTATGATGGATGTGTGTGTCTGCTCAATCTACTCTCCAAGTGCTGACTGTTGATGGGCTGTTTCAGGCCCCCTGTGCTCATTTATTAGCATTCTTTAACTTTAACCAGTACTTCTGGGTTCAGCACGGAGCGCAACCCGAAAAAACACAACCTGAAGCGGCTGTTACCTGAGGTATGACTGTACTACTAATTTTTGTAAGCTGCTTTGGGATTCATTCAAATGAAAAGTGGCATAGAAATATAATAAACCAAACCAAACCAAACACTTAATGTCTTACCTAACGTAACTTCTCTTACAGCAGCATTCATATTCATAGTCTCCTCTACTTCCCATGAACTTTGTTTTTTAACTTCTTGTGAAAGTAGCTTTTCTTTCAAAGACGGAACCTTTTTGGAAGTTGAATTGCAAACTGTTTGAATTTCACCTTCACATAACCTTGGTAAATTTAAGTCTGCTGAAGTTTTTTCTGCTTTTTTATCCATATTTGGGGAGTCAAAGGGTGGGCATCCACTTGTGTTTACTAAATCTTCTCTTGTCTTTTTGGATAAGGAACATGATTCTTCTGTGCTTCCTTTCACAACCATTTCCCTTGTGTCCGGACTACTTGATGGCTCTTCCCTTTTTATTTGTATGCCCTGTTTCTCACAAACCACAATGGAATGTTCACCTGTAGTTTTGGATATATGCAATTCCTTTTGTTCATCTTCTGCAAATTTATTAACTTTCAAACCTTCAATCGGAGATTCACATACATTTTCAGGGTTAAGAGACAAAGACTCGTTTGTACTTTCAGGTGTCTTTTCTGTGACTTCTGTCAGTATGGAATCATCTTTATCAGATTGTCTGCTTGGTATTTCATTTCTATATTTAGATGAGTTTTCAGCAATTAAATTAAAATTCATAATTAGAGGCAGATGATTCATGTTCCCATCAGTGGTAATCAGAGTATTTACACCTAAATTGTCATTTGAGGAAGCAGGTGAAGGTGGAATTTTCTCTCGCGTGGTGCAAGTACTACTTTGTTCACAGCATTTGTTGTTTTCACATGCATTATCACTATGTATTTCTTCAGGATTAGTATTACTCTCTTTACATAAAAGAATATTGGAGATTGTGGAACTGGAGCTCTGACTTGGTGTTTCTTTACAAATGTCATCATATTTATCAAAGCACACATTGTTCAGGTTTGTGTAATTATTCTCCACCTTTTGTGACAAGATGGAACTAATTTCAGTCTTCGAGAGGCCATTTATAATTTCCTCACTAGTAGCAATATCTTGAACTTTGGATTCTTTTGTGAGTGCCTTATTTGTGGAAGAAGCTCCCTCATGGGATGCATTGTTAATATTTTCAGCTGTCTCATAAATAAATTTATTCCTTACATTTCTCTCTAGATGCTCATTGAGTTTAGTCCAATGGTCAGTATCTGGAGTAGAACGATCCAAAGCTGCAGTGCTGTCTAAGAGCATCTTGGGTTCTTCTACCAAGGAATAGCAACTGTTTGAGTTTACTTCTATCCTTGTCTGTATTTTATCAAATTCCTTTCTGTCTTCTTTTCCTTCGGCAGCTGTTCCTGCACACCCAACTCCTGACCCACAAGTTAGTTCTGGAGTAATAAAATGGGCTGTGCAGATAACTTTGCCTGGAGAAGCCTCCTTTTGGTTTTTATTGAAATGGCAAACTGCATTGTCTTCATTCATAATATTCTCAAGACAATCCAAATCTGTTGGGTGAAAAGATTTTAATGATAAAAATTGGAAGGATGAATGCTTTCAAATATAGTTCATATAAGTATTGACACTTTAATCATAGTTAGTTCCTCCATGAATTTGTTTAATCATCTTTTAAAGCCATCCAAGTAGGTGGCTATCACGTATTGTGGGAGCCAAGTCCTAACTATGCACTTTGTGAAGAAGTACCGTATTTTTCTATGTATAAGATGCCCCCATGTATAAGACTGCAAATTTTTGGGGACTCCAAATTAAGAAAACACCCCTCAGCACTGCCCATGTATAAGACAAACCCCAGTTTTAAACCTTTTTGTGTGTAAAAAAACCCTAGTCTTATACATGGAGGACAGTGTTCTCGAAGCCACCAACATGAGTCTGACCAAACTGCGGGAGGCAGTGGAAGACAGGAGTGTCTGGTGTGCTCTGGTCCATGGGGTCATGACTAAACACAAACAAAATACATGGAAAAATACAGTACTATATTTTATCTGTCCCGAATCTTCCAATGTTCAGCTTTATTCGATGGCTCAGAGTTCTAGTGTTAGAAATTTAATTTCTAAATTAAAAAAGACCCCATTAGAAGAGTTACTCCAACTCCTTGATCATCTTGGTTGTCCTTTTTGTACTTTTTCCAGCTCTACAATATCCTTTTTGTGCTGAAGTGACCCGTATTCCAAGTGTGGCTGCACCATAGGTTTGTATAATGGCATTATGATATTGGCACTTATATTTTCAATCCCTTTTTCAAAGCAGCCACACAATAGGTTGACATCTTCATCAGTCCACTAGGACCACAAGGTCTCATTCCTGGTCAGTTGCCTCAAATTCAGACCCCATTAGTATATATGTAAATATTAGGATTTCCCCCCCCCCGAATAAGCATCATTTCACACTTACATTGAATCACATTTGCTATTTTACTGCCCATTAACCCAGATGGTGACAGCAGTCACAAAATTAAAAGACGCCTGCTTCTTGGGAGAAAAGCAATAACCTAGACAGCATCTTAAAAAGCAGAGACATCACCTCGCCTACAAAGGTCCATATAGTTAAAGCTATGGTTTTCCCAGTAGTGATGTATGGAAGTGGGAGCTGGACCATAAAGAAGGCTGATCGCCAAAGAATTGATGCTTTTGAATTATGGTGCTGGAGGAGACTCTTGAGAGTCCCATGGACTGCAAGAAGATCAAACCTATCCATTCTGAAGGAAATCAGCCCTGATTGCTCACTGGAAGGACAGATCGTGAAACTGAGGCTCCAATACTTTGGCCACCTCATGAGAAGAGAAGACTCCCTGGAAAAGACCCTGATGTTGGGAAAGATTGAGGGCACTAGGAGAAGGGGACGACAGAGGACGAGATGGTTGGACAGTGTTCTCGAAGCTACGAACATGAGTTTGACCAAACTGCGGGAAGCAGTGGAAGACAGGAGTGCCTGGCGTGCTATGGTCCATGGGGTCACGAAGAGTCGGACACGACTAAACAACAACAACAAACCCAGTCTGAGACATCCTTTTGCAGCTCCTTGCCATCCTTTTTGACCACACTGAACAATTTGATACCATGAACAAATTTGGTTACTTCAGTGCTCACCCTTAACTCTTTCTCATTTATGAAAAACTTAAACAGCACAAGTCCCAATACTGATCCCAGGAAGACTCCATTGGGAGAACTGTTCATTTACTCCTAATTCCTATTCCATAACCAGTTACTAATCTGCAAAGGGACCTCACCTCTAATTCCATTATTGCTAAGCTTATTCAGGATTCTTTGGTGAGGGAACTTTTCAAAATCCTTTTGAAAATCTAAGTAAAGAGTGCTTGTTTTCACTCTGAAAGAAATCTAAAAGATAGCTCAGTTGGTTAGAGCATGGTGCTGAAAACACCAAGGTTACAGATTTGATCCCTGTATGGAGACAGCTGCATATTCCTGCATTGCAGTGGATTGAACTAGATGATCCTCAGGGTCCCTTCCATCTCTACAATTCTATGATTCTATTTGTGAGTGATCTTTGCAAAAGTATTCTTGTTCAGCTTCAGGAAGACTGAAGACTGTTCTATATTCTTGATAATTCTATCTTTAATAATCGTTCCACCAGTTTTCCTGGAACAGATGTTAAAATAACCAGCCTGTAATTGCCTGGATCTTTCATCTCTTTTTAGAAGTTGGTGTTACATTGACTATTTACTAGTCATTGCATATATGGAAGGTGATTTTAGTGACAAGTTACATCTTTTTATTAGAAGACAAAAAATTACACATTTCAGTTCTTTAAGAACTCTCAAATGGATGCTACTCAGAAGTGGTAATTCGTCAGTTTTAAAATTTACCACTAAGGCCCAGAACTTTGTCTAGAACACCAGAAGCCCTGTTTGTTTTACTGCAAGATGCATTCCTAGCCCTGCTTTTCACTCATTCCATACCCTTGAAATCCATAATCTCATTGCCCTTACTTGGCATCTCATAGTTTTATCAGCCTGGCTTTGTTCCGTCCTGCTGAAGGAAGTAAAACAGTGCAGACATCCTATTCCCCACCCACAATTATTTGTTGGGTAGTGTTGGGCTGCTAATGCTCTCATGGCTATCAGGGTGAGGGTATTAGGCTGCAATTTTAATATGAGCATTTGACAATGAATAGGTATTTCAGTAATGTGAGATTCTGATAATACATTTTAGCCTATATCTATATTTTAGTTACCATAGCTAAAAAATAATTATGTTAGTGTAGTTTTTCTTTAGATCAACATCTTCTGGACTGTTTTTCTTATAATTACACACACACACACACATATGTACCTTCAACACTAATTGATTTCTCTTCCCCTGTGTTTATATCAGTATTGCTGTGTTTTGCTTTTATTTCATCCAAATTCGAAGACTGAGTAGTTTTTAATCCAATGTCTCCTTGTTCAAGATTATTAAAAACTTCTTTTGATTTTTGTGTATATTTGTTTCCTGTTTGGCTTGTATGCATTTGATTTTCATAACCTGTCTCGGTAGCCTGCAATTAAAAAAAGAGCACATGTTTCTATTACTATTGAGCTGAAATGGGGAAATGGGTATTTCACAGACATTTACACCTCTATGAAATTTGCTCCCCTCTTCAGCAACTGTTGGCACCCCTCCACAAAAGAACATAAGATAAGCCTTCCGATTTTCTAATCCTCTTTTAAAGCCATCCAAGTTGGGTGCCAACCCTGCATCCTGTGGGATCAATTTCCTTTTATGTGCTCTCTGAAGAAGTATTTTCTTTTCTCTCTCATGATTCTTCCAGCATTCTGCTACATTGGCTGTCCACAATTTCTAGTGTTATGAGGGAGGAATAAAATTTTTATCCATTTTCTCCATGCCATGTGTAATTTTATAAACTTCTATCATGTTGCCTCTCGCTTACCTTTTCTCTAAACCAAATAGTCCAAATAGTCCCAAATTCTACAATCTTTCCTCCTAGGAGTTTTGCTCCTCCCCCCTGATCACTTAAGCTGCCCAGCCCTTTTCTGGACCTTCTTCAACTGTGCAATACCCTTCTTGGGGGGAGGTGAAAACAACTGTAAACTATTCCAAATGCAGTTCTTTCAACATTAAGCAATTAATACGGAAGGAGCAAGATGACCATTCAATGGATGGAAATGGAACCAACCGTCAGGGTGGCTGTCCTTTGTAAAGGCCTCTTACAGTATATTTGTCTATACTGTATTTACACTCAGCTCTGAACTTCAGGGGCTCCAGAATCTGTATTAAAAGTGAGACTGGGGAAAGCAAGTACGCCAGCACAATCACAATGCTTTCACACACAAAGGAACACTGCTAAGAAAAAAATGAACTAAAATTCTTAAAATGGAATCCCTGAGTTTAAGAAAGAGAAGGTCCTTGACTGGTGGCCTTCCTTTTACATTTTGTACATTTTCCTGGGCTACATACCGTGTTTCCCCTTTTTTAAGACACCGTCTTATAACTTTTTTTCCTCAAAAAAACACACGGTGGCTTATTTTCAGGGGGTGTCTTTTTTTTTAAGTGCTGGTACAACTGGGTCCCACTGGCTCAGGACACTCGGTGCTCTCTTCCGCGCACATTATAAACACCACACTCTAGCCTACTGTGCTATCCAGGTTTTGCTGTCAACCAGGCTGGCAGCAGCTCTCCAGAATTTCAAACTTGGGGGTACCTGGGGGTTAAACCTGGGATCCTTCTGCTCCCCGGGCTCTCTCACGCCGGCCGAGGAATGAGGAGGGAGGCCGTGACCCGTCCCGCTCTGAGATGCTTGTGAGGGAAGCGCGAGGGGGACGAGGCTTGGGCCCATGCCCCTGGCGCGCGCGCGCGGCTGAATGACGAGCCGAAGCGGAACCTTTTCTCTGTGGGGGGGGGGAGACGCGCGCGCGCGCAAACAAACACACACACACACACACACACACACACACACACACACTGAGAGAGAGACACGCACAGGGAGAGAAAGAAAGAGACGCGCGCACACACACACACACACACACACAGAGAGACGCACGGGGGAGAGAGAGAAAGAGACGCGCACAAACACACACACAGAGAGAGACGGATGCACGGGGAGAGAAAGAAAGAGACGCGCACAAACACACACACAGAGAGAGACGGATGCACGGGGAGAGAAAGAAAGAGACGCGCACAAACACACACACAGAGAGAGACGGACGCACGGGGGAGAGAAAGAAAGAGACGCGCACAAACACACACACAGAGAGAGACGGATGCACGGGGAGAGAAAGAAAGAGACGCGCACAAACACACACACAGAGAGAGACGGATGCACGGGGAGAGAAAGAAAGAGACGCGCACAAACACACACACAGAGAGACGCACGGGGGGGGGAGAGAGAGAGAGACGCGCGCGCACACACACACACACACACACACAGAGACGGACGCACAGGGAGAGAAAGAAAGAGACACGCGCACACACAGAGAGCGTGCGGCTGCAGCACACACAGAGAGCGTGCGGCTGCAGCGCTCACGAAGCAGCGCTGCACTTAGGGGAAGATGGCCAGGGAGGGGGGCTGCGGGGTCAAGGCAATGCGTGAAAGGGAGGGATGGCGAGGAAGAAGTGGGGAGTGAAGTGATCGGGGCTTTAACATGCCCGCACGCGCAAAAGGGAGGCTCGGAATATGGAGATCGGTTCTGGCTGCTTCTCTTAAAGTGCCGCAAGTAACGAGCCTCTCTCTCTTTCCTCCTGCCGCTCGTGCCCTTGGTGCTTCGTGCGGCGCTGCTTCACGCTTTGTCAGCGCTGCAGCCGCCACCGCTTCTGGGCACCCACCCGACCCCGCAGGCTTCCTCCTCCTGCCGCGGCCGGCATTGCAGGAGCTGGGTCCTGCTGGCTGGTGCTCCGTGCGGCACTGCTGCACGCTTTATTGGCACTAAAGCAGCCACCGCCGCTTCCGGGCACTGACCCGACCCGGCAGGCTTCCTCCTCCTGTCGCGGCCGGCATGCTGGGTCCTGCTAGCTGGTGCGGAAGTATGGCTTATTTTCGGGGTATGTCTTATAGCTCTCAAATGGTTAAAAACCCTGCCATGGCTTACTTTCTGACTACGTATTAAAAAAGGGGAAACACGGTAGATGTGTCTTGAATCAAGATGCCAGGCCATATTGAAAAGGACAGCAAGGCTGAAATCTTCAGTAAGAACCTCACCAACATTGGCACCCTCCACTTAAGGCAATATTCTTTCCTTATACTAGAAATGTATAGAAATCAGTTTTGATACTTGGATTTGCTCCTCTGGATTAGAAATTTAAACATATACAAGAAGTAATTATGGATAAATCTTTCAATTCACTGAGGTCCTGTCATAGTTGTGGAAAATGTATCTCGTACTGAGATACCTAAAAGCTCTCACACAATTATTCTAATGTCTCCAATGTATGAACTAGATGGATTTCTAAAATATGCCTGTTCTTGTTTTAGTTAATAATAGCTTCTTGAACTTTTGGAATTATTTTAAATGTTTTTCTAACTTCCTGGTAACCTTGTTAATTCAGTAGTATTTAAATGGGGGGGGGGGAACACCCTACTTCATTTTTCCAAGTTGCTTGTGTTTTCTCATATTCATTCTGAAGATTAAAGAACTTTTCTTCATTTTCTTTTGCCTTCTCCCTTTGCAGCTCATTATCTCTTTCAAGGGTCTGCAATAAAATTAATTATCCAAAAAATAATCAATACCACATTAATGAATTTTGATGTGTTTTATGTTGCTTGGACCTTTTCTTCTAACATGCTGAAAGTGCCATACAGATCAGTGATAATGTGCTATCACAACAATAATTTTCATAAATTAACAGAAAGGTGCTTATAGTTTAGCTAACAGGAAACAGGGGGAGGTTATGAAAAAGAAATGGCTATAAAAGGGTATAAAAATACTTGCCATTATTCAGTTTCACTGCATAAGTTTTAATGTACTGAAAAAGTAATATAAAGTGCAGAGCTAAGAAATATGAAATGTAGCACATTCTAAAGCTTTGTTTGCGAAGATAAACACTACAGCACATCCTAGAACATATTTTTATTACAATAATCAAACCTGAATTTTATTAACATTCCATATAATATAGAGTTAAGATTAACTTAAGGACTGTGAAACACCATTGCAAAAATTCCAGTCTGTAGTTTTTCTTGTTTGATTTTCCTATTTCATTTTTAAGTTGGTTCAATGAAATTAAATCTCTGTTAAAAGAATACTGGTATGCTATTCCTACTGCTACTTCACATTTACGTAGCACCAGCAGTGTGCAAGGCAGTACACTAAGAAGGATTTTAAACTGCCATACTTGTCTTAACATTTCTGGATTAACTCATTGTCAGCTTTGCTGTCACATTGATAAATTAAAGTAATCTTGCATAAATCAGTAGTAAAAATTCTCATACATCTCTCAGGTACTATACAATTTTGTCCTCTTCACATTTTTGAAAAATGAATAAAAGGGATACAACCCAGTGTATCCACTACCTCATATAAGATGATGTGATCAAATTTGCCAATGTAAACAGTGTTAGTGCATTTAGATAAATGGTGACTATGTACGGTTTCTGTGATTCTTTAAAACCATTTCTGGGGTTGGGAAGAGTCCATAAAAGCTCTCTTTCAAAATTAATTATTTGCTGCATTGCCTTTTTCTACAGACAGTACTTCTGAACCTATACTGCACTGAACATTTCTGAAACACTGTTGGCTATGCACACTAAGGTGATTATTTGGAGAATGAAATAAAAAAGTGTAAAATTTACCTAGAATGTGGGGGATGTGTGGCCCTCCAGATGGTGCTGTACTCAACAGCTCCAGCCAGCATGGCCAGTGGAGTCCATCTAGATTGCTAGAAACCTTCGCTAACTGTGGTAGGGATACTGCACACACAGTTTTAAATTTAGCTGTTGTTGCTTTCTTTTTAAATGAATCAAAATATATAGAATGCTTGAGGGAGAAAAGAGACCTGAAGTCTCCTTTCCATGCAATTATCCCTCTATATGGTTCCATTTACTGCTTGAGATATTAAAAAAAAATCTTTCACAGATTTTTATTAAAAAGTGGAATGTAAAATCATTTTAAAAATTAATGGAACCAGAGCTCAAGGTTCGTTACACAGGATTCTAAAGCTCTTTGCCCCCGTTTGAACCAGTTTGTGCGGGGGTTCCATTCCTGGGCCCGCATGCATAAGCCCATTCCGCCCTTTTACGGGTCGAAAAAGACCTACGTGTCAGCAATCATGCATCAATTGGACACACCTAGAATGGTC
This sequence comes from Zootoca vivipara, assembly GCF_965207765.1. Taxonomy (NCBI): domain Eukaryota; kingdom Metazoa; phylum Chordata; class Lepidosauria; order Squamata; family Lacertidae; genus Zootoca; species Zootoca vivipara. The sequence continues at coordinate 70,968,868 of NC_142582.1, read as the reverse complement.
ACCGCCTGTACTCCTTCCATCCCTGCAAACACAATATGGCTCTTCCACCTACATGGCTGCAAGGCGTCCTTGCACAGCTATATTTTCAACAGGGCATAAATACACAGGCCCAGATCACATGGTCAATTTCTAGATTTTATCTAAAACATATAAACTATGCTATCCAAGCCTATATACATTGCATTTAATGTGTATGCTTCATTTAAGTATTATATTCACATGTGGATGTCCTTTGGCCTCAGAAAGGGAACTGATGCATTGAGTGGGAGGAGGCATGATTCCCTCCACCAACACCTACATACCGTAGGTAGCAGAGCATTGTCTGATACTGGTTCCTGATGCCATCATTATGCAGTTTTGCTGAATGCACTGCTAGTTAAATTGCTGATAGAACTACTCTAAGCAGGTTATATTATAGGAAGATGCTTTTGTCTACCAGCATAAGAACAAATTATAAATCTGCCAGAAAAGATGTGCAATGTGTGCTGCTGTATTAAAGAGCCATCATTCTTTCTCCACTATGGTCAGGCAAAGGCTTCTGGAAGCACACCAACAGAGCATAATGGATGGCCATCCCTGTTTGTCTCAAGCATCTGGTAAACATGGAGATTTAATTACTTTCAACTGTCTAACAGTTGTTTGTAGACCTGTCCTCCATTAATTTGTCTAATTGGGGTTTTTTAAGCCAATATAGCAGCCATGGCCATCATCACACCTTGTTAACTAGAGGTTGCATCCACTGTAATAACCTCCAGGAACAGAAGAGAAAGTTATACATATGGATGGGATCCTTCCATGAGTGCAACTTTCCTTCCATGAATGGAAGCTCTTTTCATTCATGCAGCATTTACACTAGATGCAATCCTACTATGTCTTCTGTTGAAAAACACCCTCGTTCTGTTGCTCTTAACTAGCTGCCTTTTAACTCACTATGACCCTGCATTCTAGTACTATGAGAACTGCCTTTATCTTCTGTCTTTCTCCCATTCATAAGTTTATAAACTGCTGACATGGTAACCTTGTCTAAATAGGTGCTGTCTAAATAGCAACCTACACATTTTCAGACCCCTGGCATACATGCTGCCTCAGCAAAAAGCCTGGTTATATTATGCTAGGAGATATAGTATATGAAATATGTGAGGCCCCCATTTTGTCAGAAATAGCCAGGCAGATTCCATTGCATTCAGCAGAGTATAAGCACACTTGGTCAATAGCAGTGGGGAAAGGACACCCTTCATGATCGAAAAACTGTGCTTTGGAGAAATATGCATGAGAGAATAGTGCATATCCTAAATTACTAAAATTGAAATGTAGTATAATTATCATGTTGCCTCATCCAGCTCTATGGAAAGCCACAGGATACACCTCAAGGTTCTGCCTGATAGGGTGACAGTCTTAAGTTCTAAAGAGCATATGACAATCTTTTTAACAAGTTTAAAATACTTTCTAAAAAAAATTGTAAAAAAATTAATGTTTTATTATAAAATGTAACCTGTCCTGGGATCTTAGGGTGAAGGGGGTGGGGTAACAACAACAACAACAACTTTTATAAAATTATTTAGCAGATAGCCATCAAGTTTCTAATCAAGAAATATCTGACCTGACATGCTTCTTCTAGTTCATTCAATGACATTCTGGCATTAGCTTCAGTTTGTCTGCAGAGCAGTTGCTGCATATGTTGTAGAGATGCAATCATTTCCTTTTTAATAAAAGAAATGCATTCTCTTTTAAATGACATGATTATTCTGTAAAGCTGAGCACAACAGGATATGCATATATATTTGTAATTTCTTTATTAAAATGTTGGTATTGTTATACTTGTGTAGGAAGATGGTTCAATCATAACCAGAGGCCTCCTTATCCTGAATGTCAAAGGTAAAAGACTGGAAGAATATAAATGGCATGTTGGCTTGAAGGTCAGGGGGGTATGAAGTAGTGGTTAATTTCATACAACTTGAAGTCTCAAACTGCTGCAGCTGAAATTCAGTGTTTTATTGCTCTTATGATTATGAAGATGCTAGACCAGGCATCCCCAAACTGCGGCCCTCCAGATGTTTTGGCCTACAATTCCCATGATCCCTAGCTAACAGGACCAGTGGTCAGGGAAGATGGGAATTATAGTCCAAAACATCTGGAGGGCCGAAGTTTGGGGATGCCTGTGCTAGACCATTCTGAGCTTCCAAGCCACATGCACAATATTGGGGGAAGAGGGAAAAATTATATAAAGATAACTAACTACAGGTTCATAATTTGGCCCCTAGTAATTTAACAGTCATGTTGGTAAAGTTCTATTGGTAAACCTAAACAGCATTACCAATTCAGGATGTATTATTTCACATCAAATTAATATGTTTGTTGGGTCTTCAGGTTTCAATACAACACTGAAATCAAACAGCTATAATGCCAGTAGTACAACTCACACAAATGTTTTACAGACTGAATACCTTTTCCAAATAAATAAATAAATATCAATTAACTTGTATTTGAGTAGGCTTACTATTATAAAGTGTTTGTGGAGTGTTTGTTTATCATTTCTATAGCAATAAAATGTTTTCTTAGTTTTCTTAAAATGCTTTAGCAGATTAGGTAAAGCACAACATCCACAATTTAAGGCTACAATCTCATGCATACGTCTTTGGGATCTGGGAGTTGAAATTTTGGTAGTAAAGTGCTCCTAACCCACTGTTAGAATCTAAAGTTTCAGTTGTGATGATGAGGTCAAGGAGCATCCTTTGACTATAAGGCTGCAATCTTGCAAATGCATACACTTGCCAGAGAGTATGTCTCACCCTTAATGGGGCTTAATTCTGAATAGAAATGTTTGGATTCAACTGAGTCAGCGAAGACATTTTGGTACCTGAGGCAAGCCACAAAATGGCACCACCACCACCAACAGGAAAGAATGAGTGAGTGAAGACCTACATTAGGAACAAGGGGAGAGTGGGAGGAGACCAGCTGTGCCTCCTATTCACCTAGAGGTCGCCATAGAGGTGGCAAGGTGCGGCTTCCAACATGGCAGATACAACCTCCAAGGAGTGTGCTGCAGCTGTCGCACAGCAGCAGCAGGCAATGCATTCTTTGGAGACAGGATCTGCTGTCCCTGTGGATCCTGCCACCTGAAGTGGTCGCCTCACCTTGTCTCGGGTGGGTCAGTCCTGATTCAACTGCATATCTGAGTAACCAGGGAAGGCCTTCTCAACAATGGTTGTACATTTCCCCCCAGGCCATAGGGCTCTAAGCACTCTTATATTAACTTCATATGGATTCATCCTTTGACAACGTGGCTTAATGACTGCCATGGCTTAATGACTGACATCAGTTATTTAACATCTTGGAGCTTCATACTGGCTGGGCTATGGTACAAAAGGAACTGTTCAACCACATCATTAACACAGCAAATAAAAAAGGCCTAAAACTATACATATCTCAGAAAACTACAAAGTTTACTATACAAAGCTGTAATTTTAATTGCACATATTCTTAATAAATGTAATTGATATATAATATATTCTTAATATAGAAGTTACCTGCTTTTCTTCTTTAAGTTGTGCATTTTCTTCAGTGAGTCTTATATTAAATTCTCTCTCCTATAAATGAAATAAACCATGTTGTTGGTCCCTTATGGTTTGTGCTGCAAGCACAGCACCCCATGAAAGAGAGTGCAGAAAAGTGGGGTCAGATAACAGGAAACTACTATATACAGAGCAGTTAGTGTAGGAGGTAATGGGAGGATGCAAAGTGCAATTGGATTGTACCCTAACAATATTATATAGCTATGTTTACCATTCAACGGTATTATATCAGATTTTACACAGAAAAAAATAGGATTTTAACATTATCCAGCATCACCATATACTATACTATATTTATTATTATTATTAATTATTATTATTATTATTATTATTATCATCATCATCATCATTCTTTGGCGATCACTCGTAGCCGAGTAAGATTGTCTTCCATAAACACGGTTTTAACACAGTTTTATACTATATATAGTGTAAAGGTAAAGGTACCCCTGACCATTAGGTCCAGTCGCGGACGACTCTGGGATTGCATGCTCATCTCGCTCTATAGACTGAGGGAGCTGGCGTTTGTCTGCAGACAGTTTCAGGATCATGTGACCAGCGTGACTAAGCCGCTTCTGGAGAACCGGAGCAGCAGACAGAAACGCTGTTTACCTTCCCGCCAGAGCAGTACCTATTTACCTACTTGTACTCTGATGTGTTTTCGAACTGCTAGGTGGGCAGGAGCTGGGACCGAACAACAGGAGCTCACCCCGTAGCGGGGATTCGAACCACCGACCTTCTGATCGGCAAGCCCTAGGCTCTGTGGTTTGGACCACAGTGCCACCCTCGTCCCATATAGTATAGGAACTATACTTTATATAGTATAGGAACTATACTATATATAGTATAGGAATTATACTATATATAGTATAGGAACTATTAAATTAAACTGCTTAACAGTGCACTGCACTGCATATTTACTATAGTTGCCTAGTACTATAGAATTTAAAACAGTGCTACCACACTGAAAACACCTATTAAAATATCAGTATAGATCTATTTTTATAAATTAATAACATGAAATCTTAACTGACAAAAAATTATCAAATACCATTGAATATTTTTGCTGTAGCTCTTTCAACTCCCATTCCTTTGCTGTAAGATTGAGATTTTCATCTCCCACTCTGTGCTGACAAGTGACATTGGACCTTATCAAGTCTGCTGTAACTTTCTTTACCTCCTTAATAAGGAAACAACCATAAATAGTTCACCCAAGATTATTTTTGCAATGCTAAGCAAGACAAAACATCTTTCCAACTCCAACTAATGCCCTTCTAAGCAAAATACAGAGACAAGAATATTAATGGCATTAAATATAAATAAAATTGACAGTGATAGCTGATCTTTGAAATGATGTTTCACAGTTACAGGTCTCTTGTGTGGTTACCCATACGTTTTTTACATTTTAGATTTACACTGCTTTCACAAAAATAGGTGTTTTATGGTTTTTCACTACAGTATTGCCTTTTTTATAACTGGAAATAAATGAATATTGCATTAGTTTGTGGCTAATACTGTGTGTTGTAATGATACCAGAAGGTCCACAAGAGCTGCTACTCTAAACAACTGACAGAAGGAGAAACGAAGATCACTAATTATTCTAAGTACTCTCACTGCTTCATCCCAGAAAAGTTAAGAAAACATTAGTTTAATATATTTGACCTGTGTTTACCTTTAAAATGTTAATATTTTGCAACTATATTTATTTCACAATTCTTGTCTGCTGCCCTTCCTAGCTTGTTTAAAGCAACTCGTACAGCAAATAAACAGTACAGGCTTTGATCTTATTAAATTACAATGTATAGTCTCTAGAGTCATAAATATTGCATCTTTCCCCCCACCCTCCCTCTTTTGTATGGGGTAGCCTGTTCAGTATCTCTCTCTCCTTGAGTGCTCTGACGTTTACTCAGACAAATAGCAAAGGTTATGAATGCTGTTTGTAGATAATATCAAGAATTCTTCATGATGCCACAGCACTGAACCAAGCATTCAGAATGGCAATAGTTTTATCTAGCAGCAACTAAGTTTGGTCTGTTTAACTTTTCTTCATAAAGGTGGAATTTCCCCTTATCACAATCCAATAGTTTAACTGTTCTGGACAAAATCATATAACAGTGGAAAGTATAAATGGTTATTATCTGAACTGCTGAATTTTATGAATGCCAAGCTATCCAAATACCCAAGCTACCAATTTAATGAAATTAATAAAATGCAGCTAATTTTTGAAAGGATTTTAAAAGGCACCGTAGACCGTATGCCAATGAGAAGCTGTTCACCCTATTAAAATGCAAAAAGAATGCTAAACTATTGTCATAAACACTGATCTCATTCTCATCCCTCCCATCCCCCAAAACCCGTTGGTATAAAAATAAACACTCAAATTATTGTGGAAATTCTGTTTCTTTTTTGTATTGGCATCTATTTGCCTGTTGATGATGGGGAAGGGTTCTAAAGAGCTTAGAGAGGTTGCTCAGCTGCTATGGTTCTGGCAGAGGGCAATCTGTTCACGGAGTGTTCCAACAATGCCCGTCCGCCAGCAGAACAGAAGCAGTTGGCAGAACCCTGGGACCCTCTGGAGCAGATTCGGGAAGCACAGGTGGATGCATGGGAGAGGAAAGGAGACGTCTGTTTGCATAAAGTTGGGTGTTGCTCAAGCTGTTGTCTGAGCTATTTTGTTGCATAACTCTAGTAGAGTAATATAATGTACCTAGCAGTTTGAAGTGGGATAAGGAGTGACATTGCAGAAATACTGCTGCATCCCCGGGAGAGATGGGAATAGGGCAGTTTCTTTACAAATTTTTCACCACACCAGCTCCAGGCATCAACTTGTGTATGGGTTCTTTGGTTTCTGAAGACTTATGACTACAGCCTGAACTGCCCACAATCAGAACAAGTATGTAAATATACATAAAAACTGGATGCTAATGGGATCCATGGAAAAGCCCATGCAATCATTCACTGTCATATCAATCCACCCTTAATACATTACACTGTCTGTTTACAAATACTAGTTGGTGTAGCCCACCTACTCTCAAGGGTATGTTGCCAAGGGCCTATAAAACAATTGCAGAGCCTTCCCGTTACTTTCAAGGCACAATTCTACTTGCTGGCTTTGACTTCCAAATCTCTTGCTGGCTCAAGGCTAACAGACCTGAGAGACTAATCTCTCACATAAAATCCATTGCGACTTTTAAGACAAGACAAGCATCCGTTCTTGATTATAATCACAAAGTTCAAACAGCAAGGATACAGAGGGAGATGTTTTTGGTGACTACTCCTCCATTTTAGAACACACCTCCCCTAGGCTCTGTTAAAACCTAAGTCTGCATGGCTCCTGAAAGTGTTGTAAAACTTTCATGTTTAGGCTGCTCTTAAGCAGGATTAAGCAGATATATGGTAATTTTCTATTTCTATATTTCATACACATTTAGTTGGCTAAGTCGTGGCCTTTTCATATTTCCTTCATTTTTAGCTTTTTGCCAACCACTCTGAGAAGAGGTGGGATAGATATATAATTAAATAAATAAAATACAATACACCTACCTCTTTTAGGTTATCTATTTCAGACTTTTGTCTTGCGTTCACTGCTCTCAATTTCTTATTGAGTTGAATTGCTTCCACAACTTATGAATAGGTTTGCATAAGATTAAAAAAGTAAAGAACTAATATTAAAATACTTTTATTTTCTACAGAATAAATTTAACCTACAGAATCTCTATGTGTTTGTTTTCTTGTGGAGAAATTATGTCCAGAGGCAGATGTTGACAATCCCTCTGGGAAATAGGAGTAATCAGCTGTATATGTGATTACTCAGTTTCATATATTATTTCCATTTGTCTTTTTATATTCCACTTTTGTCCTATAGTTCATATATTTAACTTCTTAAATTGGAGATAGGTGAAGGTTTTTTTGTTTTTTGTTTTTGAAATCAGCTTTTGACACCCACCTGCCATATATTTGTAAAATATTTATGCAGCATAAAATTGGTGCATACTGTACTGAAATAAAACCTAAATCTAGCAAGTTTTTACATGTGATTAAGCAAAAAGAGATTAATATCAGTAGTTTGGAAACCGGAAGACATTTCTTGTTCAATACATGACCTTCCATAGGACTTTTCAAGAGACAGTAGTTTCATGCTCAGAATATACATGCTGATTACCAATGTTGCTGCACTATCATATGAATTTCCTCTGCAGTAAAAGTGCAATGCAGTTAGTACAGGAAATACATTATTTTCTTGTTGAACAGAACCAGCTAATATATATTGAATATTTTAATAAATGATAATAATATATTTAACAATTTTAAGCATTTACTTTGCACATATACTGAAATTATATTAAAATATTGAAAATATATTAAAATCTCATACATCTTTGTTTTGAAAAGATAATCGATTTTTAAGAATAGAATTTTAAGAATATGTGATAGATAGAGTGGTATTCAGCTATATTTTACTCAGAGCAGACCCTCTGAAATTAAATTAATGTTTAATTGGTCTATTCTGAGTAAAAATGATTTTGAGTGGTTTACAGATGATGACAGTGTTTTGTAACTGTGTACTTGTGATGGGAAGGAGTGCTTTAATTGTCTGATTGGTTAAATAGCAATCATCCCGGTTAGGGCGAACCCTTTACAAATGTCTCCAACACTCCTTTCCCCCTACACCAGGACAACTCCTTCTTCTGTTACATCTGACCAACCCTCTCGGTCAACCCAAACCCCCCTCTCTCTGCTCACAGCTAACCACAACTCCCACCCTGTTTTAAAGTGGGGAGGTGCTATAGAAAGCGGCTTTCTGAAGTACTGCCCCCCTACCCTGTTAAACTTTGATGCAGCTGTGTGTGGGGGGGGGGTGGCACTTAGCAGAGCAGTTTGTGCAGCACCTTCCTACCTCTGTGAAACAGCTTGTCTGGGTCATCTATCACCCTGTCATCAAGCTAGAGTTGGTGTGGCCACCAACTGAACCACCTGAAGGAAGATGTACTACAGCATGCACTATTAGGTACAATTTATGAACAACATAGGTGTTAGTCGAGGATGGTTGGTTAATTTTATCTTGAATTTATAATCTTTTGTATTGATAGTGACATTATGTTTTGTTTTCTGCTGTAAATAGAGTATAATATTGATAATGATGATGATGTCTTAATATGCCACATCTCAGGAATTGGGGAGGAGCAAATATGAACTGATTAAATGTCCTGCTCCCTGCCTCCCTTGATCTTGTATTTGTGTCCAGTTGCTGGCTGTGGGTGTGCCACTACATATCTGGTTACAGGTTATTCCACTACATATCTGTCCATCTAGTCACTTCCTGTGGAAGACCACCAATAAGGGGTAAGCTGTCATTCTCCCCTGCTCCCATGAGTTTTGCTGTATTTCTCAGCCTTCACACATAAGGGCTGGATCATCTCCTAGGTTCATCACATATTTATTTACCATTCTGCTCTAATCTCGCGTGAACGTCTTTTATTTTTCTCAGCTGACATGTGATAACTGTATGGCATTTTTCAACCTCGTTGAGACTCTTCTGATGGTCCTCCTTTGCTAATACGTGTAATTGCAACTTTTGTTCCTGCGTTAAAGAAAAGAAAGAAAAGAAAATAGTTAAAGACAAACTTTTCATATTAAATGATGTCTTTATAAATTAGATGATGCAGGAATGATAAAAACACTTATTGGGAGGTAAGCCCCATTGAACACAGTGGAGCTTACTTATAACCATACATAGAAATTGTGCTGACATCCCACGTGGAAGGGCAATAATCTTCCAGCACAGTTATTAAAGATCCCTATAAGGTAAGACAGAAGCCACTGTAGAACTGCAGATGACTCCCAGCTCTATCTTTCTTTTAAATCAGAACCAGTGAAGGCGGTGAAGGTCCTGTGTGAATGCCCGGTGGCGGTTCGAGGATGGATGGTGGCTAATGGATTGAGGTTGAATCCTGACAAGACAGAAGTACTGTTTGGGGGGCACAGGAGGCGGGCAGGTGTGGAGGACTCCCTGGTCCTGAATGGGGTAACTGTGCTCCTGAAGGACCAGGTGCGCAGCCTGGGAGTCATTTTGGACTCACAGCTGTCCATGGAGGCACAGGTTAATTCTGTATCCAGGGCGGCTGTCTCCCAGCTCCATCTGGTATGCAGGCTGAGATCCTACCTGCCCACAGACTGTCTCACCAGAGTGGTGCATGCTCCGGTTATCTCCCGCTTGGACTACTGCAATGCACTCTACGTGGGGCTACCTTTGAAGGTGACCTGGAAACTGCAATTAATCCAGAATGCGGCAGCTAGACTAGTGACTGGGAGTGGCCACCGGGACCACATAACACCAGTCCTGAGAGATCCACACTGGCTCTCAGTACATTTCCGAGCACAATTCAAAGTGTTGGTACTGACCTTTAAAGCCCTAAACGGCCTCAGTCCTGTATACCTGAAGGAGCGTCTCCACCCCCACCATTCAGCCCGGACACTGAGATCCAGCACTGAGGGCCTTCTGGCGGTTCCCTCGTTGCGAGAAGCCAAGTTGCAGGGAACCAGATAGAGGGCCTTCTTGGTAGTGGCACCCGCCCTGTGGAACGCCCTCCCAGCAGATGTCAAGGCAATAAGTAACTATTTTACTTTTAAAAGTTTTTAATGTTTGATGCTGTACTGTTTTTAATATTCGGTTGGAAGCCGCCCAGAGTGTCTGGGGAAACCCAGCCAGATGGGCGCGGTATAAATATATTATTATTATTATTATTATTATTATTATTATTTATTATTATTATTACTATTACTATTACTGTGTCTCCCCTATTTCCACCCCACTCCCACTGTCAGGAATATCATTGCTAATGGTATCGAAAAGGCAACAAGTGATACAGAGAATCAGTAGAGGCTTTCCTGGTCAGAACCAGCACTTTCAGTCTTGAAGCCCAGGCAAAATGTGTCAACATGTGCTTTAATCTTTTTTTAGCTTTCTGTAGATATTATTTTATTATTTTTATTATTTATTTATTTATTTTGTTATTATTTTTATTTCCACAACTCCAAACAATTGCATGCAGGCACTTCTCTTGCTCCCCTATAACAAAGATCAAACTATGTTTGATCCACCCATCTCCTGGCTGTTTTTTAAAACAGAAATGCAGGCACAGAGTGCAGTAGCATAGGAGAAGGGTGTGATAAAGCTTTTCACAATGGACCAAAAATGTTCTCCACTCTTGCCATAAAGAAACTCTAGGGGGGGGCAGGATGTGGTCACAATATGTGAGTCCGCAACCCCTTCTAAAGGCATTCCTTGGAAGTTTAGCCAAGTTCTTTAACACCAAGATCAGCAATGACGGGTAAGTTTATCCCAAAAGCAGCTTGCTCACCACTCTCATTCTTCCCCTGCTGCAGTGTGCAGCTTCCCGAGAGGATTGGGTAACATTCAAACAGAGCAATGACAAAGCCTAGCAGTCATGTTCTACCGAAGCATGCTTTGTACTCTGCTAGAGTAACATGGCAGATGTAATATGGAAAGGATAAAGGAAGAAAAGCAGGGACAGAGAAAAGGGATGGCACAAAGAGGAAAGTGAGATGCTCCACCTACTTTTGGCTTCAGTCCTACCAACTGCTGGCTCCAACCTTTCCCACTACAAACCACAGCTTCAACCACAGCTAGGAAGTGATGAGTGACCCCCAATAAATTACCCCTAGAGAATGCAGTCCTTGGCAGAAAAAGGTCCCCCACCCCTGGTATAAACAGACAAGACTGATGGCCTCCTGAAGTTAGGTAACCAAGCCGTCAAAGCACAATTCTAGCTATAACAGCTGGATTAGTACCCCCTTTTACCACACAAGTTGCCAGAACTCTGCAATCATCATCTGTGGTTCTTGTCTATTTCTCCCCCTGCTACATATACCATCCTTTGATCTCAAGGCAGTGTACAACATTAGTAACACATTACATTTAGGTGCCATAAGTTGTACTTGCCAGGGCATTTTAACATATCATGTAACTTAATATAAACTACTGGTATGTTTTTATCCAATCTGTTGAATTGTGTAAGGTTTTTTTAAAAAAACCTGCTGATTCTGCTGTTTTGTACTGCTTTATTATTACATTTATATTTTGCCCTTCCTTCCAAAGCAGCACAGGGCAGCATATATATGGTGTTATTATATTGTTGTATTGAAGGGTGACACTTCCCCCTCAAAAAATAAATAAATTAGTAAGTAACAAATTATATTCCATTTCAATGACATACTCCTTTGGGGGGCATACAACTAAAGATAGAAGTTTAAGAGACTAACAGTGAATATATATGTGGATTCAGTTGTCAAGACAAATATTATATGCTGATTTATCATAACATAAGCCACTGAACAGATTCTAGCTCATAAATTTTAGTACCTCAGAAGGTCAAGTATGACTTCTAAGTTTGGGTCTTTCTAACGTCACTGGGTTAATTATTCAAACACTCTTCTGGTCAAAATGACCTCAGAACTATTTCCTTGCATTTATTGTTCTATTATTGCATTGGCTCTCTTCTATCCCTGCTTATCTCCTGTTCTTCTGCTTGGAAGTTCCTGTACTCTAAAATAAGCGGGTATGCCTTGCCCAGTGATTTCATGTCATAGTAAGTATAACTGCAAATGCTGTCCTCAGTTATGCTATGTCCTGTTATGTGTACTCTAGCTTACTGTTTTCAAAGGGTCTACATTTAATTGCAAAATAACTTATGTTCATTTAATTTGGACGTTAAAATTTATGCCATCCATCTTGGTGCTTCCAAAATTAAAGGCTTCAGTTCTGAAACTACTTTTTCTCTTTTAACTTTATTGTGAAGCCTCAGTTCTCACAATGAGACTGACTAAAATTATGCAGCAGGTTTAATACACATTTCAGCTTGTCTGATCGCTTTCCACATTATTTTCAACTGATGATGAGGTTAATAACATTTCCCCTACTTCACTGTGAGTTAAAAAGCAATCTGCCTAAGTAGCAGAGAAACCAAGCAATCACTTGGCTATGTGAGAAGCTGTAATATTATGTACTGAACTTACCATGTGGCAAAGGCTAAATTCTGGATATGAAATGAAACTCAGCACCAACGCTGACATGAATATGATTTTTTTAACGGTAGCTTCTTTATTACCATTGAGGAGATTTGTTTGGAGAGGAGGTCTGCTTGCAGGTAGATGTTGCCAGTCATTTGTAATGGCAGGCTGGGGCACTTGTTCATGAACTGAGCACTTCTGCTGAAGAGAGGAGCCTATCCCATTGGAAAGGAGAGGCTGAGGTATGTAATGGTAAGTAAACCCTCTCTTGCATAGTCACCCAGCCTGTTGTTTCAGACAGTGGACTAACTTGAGTATCCACAAAAAGCAGGCACCCTAGACTGCCATGTTAAGTAAAAAGCTAACAAGCCTCTCCTGGTGCAGTTCTATGCATGAGTAAATGCCATAATTTGTCACATAGTTTATCTCTTTCCTCTTAATTGTGCATATGCATGTGTACAACAAATTTTGTGCAAACAATTTTTCTGCAAGCACAGGAACAATTTACAAGGCTGGACATGATTTACTAGAATAGATTATTTGCAATAATTTTGCATGATCATTAATTTAATATTTGTATAGATAAAATAGATTACACATACTTCTTAAACAAGAAGCCTAACTTAAAAGTGAAATAGAACAAAACACATTTTATGTTGCCTTTGATCTTTAACTTGTAGCCTTATCTCCCAGGTCAAAGGACACATTATTCAATTTCACCATATTTTGTGTAAAATCACTGTAGCGTTGACGATGACTTTCAGTACAAATGTCATGGTACTTAAGGCTAAACCGGACTCTATTTTTTGAGCTTCTTAATTAAAATCACAGTTTATAATGGTCTGACAATATTATCTTTATTCTTTCCAGTTGAGCAGCAGCAGAATTTTCACAGCTTTTAGTCAATCAAGCTTAGCAATGTTTCAACAGCTCTCTTTAATTTCAAAAGTGGTTCAGCAGAGTGACTAAACTGAACTGGCACACAAAATTCTTCTATGTTATACTGGAAGAAGAGTAACACACTGCCTGTGTCTTTCATAGCATTTTAATTACAAATATTAGCCTGAAAATAAGAAGTAAGTCTAACCAAACCATAAAGTTTAACTGTAATTTTCCTCGCAAACACTTAAGTTATTATACTAGCAAGGAAAGTTAGAAAAATAATGCTACACAAAATAAAGTCCCATTTTGTTAACAAATAAATCCAAGGATTAAGGGAAGTTTGGATAAGCACCTCTGCAATACTCAGAAGGATATTTGAATATATACCAACACCTCTATAACATGTAACCATAAAATGCAAAGAACCCTAACATTTTGCTACATGAAAATTTTTCCACTCACAGAATGATTGTTGCATTCATGGAAAAGGGTCATTTCATGAGAGAAACCATCCTTACATGAACAGAAGCAAAAAATTAGGATGCAAGCCTTTGACATTTTTATAGCTATTGTAGCTCTTACCATTTCGTTAAGCTTCTTTTGCAAAGAGTAATTTGAAATCTGTAATAATGAAAATCATTAATGATTTAAAATGCATTAGCAATTAATTGTAATTCTTCTAGTTTCAAGGAAGTGGAAAAGTTGTAAAACTTGTAACAGAAATGTAATGCCAATAATAAGACTGCATGTATATGAAAAGCCTTGAAAATAAACCCACATTGCTAATAGGCTGCCAGCTTGCACATACTCAGGTTATTTATTTATGGTGTTAAAAAAGGGAAGTGGGGGGAACAAAGGGCATGATCCCCTCCCACCTTGGTTATGGGCATGGGTGCAACACCAGTATGTTAGAAGGGGCTCTTTACTCGTTCTCCATATTACCATCCACCTCTCTGCCTCTCCTTAGTGCAGACTACTCATGCTTGGAGCACAAATAAATTATATTAAATTAAGAGGGAAAGCTGGCTGTGTATGTGAGCAGTGTGCACACAGGATGCCCCATAGCCTCTAACAACCTACCATGCTGCCTACATGTATGGTCATCATGAGCATAAAGCCAAACCAGATATAACGTTTGCCATGTAGCATTACACCGCTGTTAAAAGGAGGAGGAGGAGGCGGCAGTGGGTTGAACCATATTGGAACCTTGCTTTGTGGGTGGGGAGCTTGAACTCTTTGCCCCTGTAATGGTACTAATCAGAACTGGACCTCCTGCACACCTATTCACAATGGGAGGAAAGCACCAACTGATATCAATTGCAGCTTTTCTCCCCATTTCAAATGGCAGTAGTGGGTATTATTAGTCAGGACTATGATGGAAGCAAACCCACCCCTCTACCACAGTCCTGATCCTGATTGGATTTTCTGCGCCCCACCCCATTCCAAGGCTGCTTGATTTTTTAAGCACACACACACACCAGTTACACAAGGGAAAACCACATGCCTAACATACCATCTATTTTTGCCTTTAGACAGAGTGGGGAAAGCACAGTTCTTTTGAGTCTGGCTGCATAAATACTATATATTTCAAGCATTCTGGAAATCTATCTTCCCCTCAAAGAATTCTGGACCATGTAGTTTGTTAAGGGCTGCTGGGAATTGTAACTCTGAGAGGGGTAAACTACAGTGCGCAGAATTCTTTGAGGGAAATAATGTGATTCAAATGTGCTTTAAAAGTATAGTGTATACACAGCCTATGTATATCTGACTGGAGTGGATGTTATGACTACAAACATCTTATCTATTTCTTCATTTAGAGAGAAGAGGGGAGAAAACATAGTTCTTTTGAGCCTGCGCAAATCTTTAAAAAGTGAATACTGCTGGGACTACAATGAAATTCATGTCTGTTTTTGTAACCTTTTCCTGCCTGATTTTACTCATCCCCAGAGTCCAGCTTTGTGCCTGTTTACAAGCATGTTTATAAAGGTGTTCAGAAAAAGAAGAAGCTCTCTTTACAATCTTTCTCCTTAAAACTATTTTCCTTCTATTTTTATGCCTTGCTTAGCTTTCTTATCACTGAGGCTCTAGTGATCATATTCCATTTATTCCACCTCAAAGCCTCTCCCCACATTATGTTTATAATACCCTTCTGGGGCACAAATGATAAAATGCACCACTGGAAGATGGATCTCTGCGCATCTCCACACTAACACTAGTTCCACATGGGATACAATCACTTACTGACTACGGTAATTCAATTTGCACAATTATAATTGGTGGGGAGGTCTTGTGCAACAAACCCTCTTTGCCAAAAGACCAGACTTTTTTGCAGTTAGGAAAGTGATGGGGAATGCTCTGGAATAGCACTTGTTTTGACACAACTTTCTCTAACTTCTCCACACAAAGATCAGAATGAATGCTCATTAAATAATAGCATCATCTACTCTCACTGAAAACAAGCAGGTCGAATGCTCAATAAACAGGTCATTTGCTGCTCCTTTTTAAAACTCTATGCAGCTTCCTAGAGTAGGATCATGGCATGCATGGAATGGGTCTAATTCTTTCCTCCTGAACTGCATTCCCAGTGAAAACTGCTTTTCGCCCTGAGCTGCTATTTGCTACAGAGGGAAGTTCACTGGTGCCAATGAAAGCTTCTCTACCGAGGCAAAAAATACTGGAGATGAATGTTGAGCATGGCATCAACTCCCAGTATTACGCCATATTATTTTTCTCACTGCTGCTACATGTATAATATAACATGGCTCTGAAAGGCCACACTACTCCCCTGTTGTATTTCCTTTTCACCTGTATGTCTGCATGAATACTGTGCCAGGTTTATGGATCAGTATATAATAAATGTTGCATTCAATCATCCTATGACTTTTCTATGCCCTGAAGTTCTTGCCAGAGCAGAACCAGCTGCTTCTAAATTTCCAATTGTATAACTCAAAGATTAAGGCAAGATTGATTATTATAGCCCAGTCCTAAGCACTGATCAACCCTTGTGGTACAAGCAGAGGCTTGTGCTGAAACAAGTAAGTTCTCATTCACTGCAAGGGAAACCACCTTCAGAGGTCTGTTCACATACTGTTTCTTGTACCATTTTGCCAGTACAACCTTGCACCCATGCAAGGAGCAAGGTCACCCTGGTTCCCCTTAGAATGTGGCACAAAATGCTCTCCTTCTTATGCTGGTCTTGTCTCATTTTCACTACAACCCACCTAAAAGAATCTCTAGATTTCTCTACAATACTAGGGCATGACTGCTATTGTGCCAGTAGAGAGACTAGGGCCCACTCCCAGCATCAGACGAAGGTGAAAAAATATTGATCCTGTGCTTTGCTGCCAATGTGCATACCGGTAGTAAAGGTAAAGGGACCCCTGACCATTAGGTCCAGTCGTGACCGACTCTGGGGTTGCGGCACTCATCTCGTGTTATTGGCCGAGGGAGCCGGCGTACAGCTTCCAGGTCATGTGGCCAGCATGACAACGCCGCTTCTGGAGAACCAGAGTAGCATACGGAAACACCGTTTACCTTCCCGCTGTAAAGGTAAAGGGACCCCTGACCATTAGGTCCAGTCGTGACCGACTCTGGGGTTGCACGCTCATCTCGCATTATTGGCCGAGGGAGCCGGCATATAGCTTCCAGGTCATGTGGCCAGCATGACAAAGCCGCTTCTGGCAAACCAGAGCAGCACATGGAAATGCCGTTTACCTTCCCGCTATAGCGGTTCCTATTTATCTACTTGCATTTTGATGTGCTTTCGAACTGCTAGGTTGGCAGGAGCTGGGACCAAGCAACGGGAACTCACCCCGTCACAGGGATTCGAACCGCCGACCTTCTGATCAGCAAGCCCTAGGCTCAGTGGTTTAGCCCACAGCGCCACCTGCGTCCCTGTAGTAGAGCAAACCTGAATGAGCTCACATCTACAAATTATTGCTCATGAGTAGAATAATCTACTCATATGAGCAATGTACCACCAGAAGAACAAATGCACCTGAGACTGCTGTTCCTCGGTGAACAGAAGTCCATTCACCTTTTAGGGGTGTGGTGGCTTTGTGGGACATCTCTCCTTGCCAGACCGTGAGCACTCCCGGCTTGAAATCCTGCTCCGTGTCAGCCAATTGGCCAATGGCAGTCTGGTGCGGAGGGCTGAACCTGAGGGAACAATCCCACGCCACGCCTGCCCCTGACACCCAGCTCTTCTTCATCGGATTTCAACCTATGATTTGCCTCTTCAAAGAAGGAAAATGGCTATCTCGTGCAAATTCCAGTGTTATAGAGTGCAGGTCTGCTTGTTGTATATATGACTAAAATGTTTGCATGAACTGCTGTTAGTGCAACTGACATACCAGTTGGCTGAAAACTGACTTACTGAATGCCTTTGTTGTGGTGAATTTAAATCAGATTCCATCAGATTCCATTGCTGAATGGTCCCCCCCCCCAACTATATCTTAGTTAAGAAAAGCAAGGGAGCATTTATTACTCTTTCAGTCCATGTATCATGTTCAGCCAACCATGAAGTACACGATATATCACTTGTGCTGTGTCATGAATTGAGCAGGACATAACAAATCCTTTCAGCCTTTTGCACAGAAGGTCAGCAATGTGAAGGAATTGCTTTTAAAATAATATCAGCATTAACCAGATTATGTTAAAAAACAAGGTATGGCATCAACATAATCAAGCTATCTATAAAAAGTAAATGATAAACTAGTATAATCAGCATAATATTAATGACAAGCAAAATGTCCACTGTTGCATAGTGAAAAGGCACTTTTGAGTAAGAACAGTTTGGGAAAATGCCCTATTGTTATTTAACTTTAACATTTAACTTTAACTTTACATTTACATTTAAATTTAGATATGTCTGAGTGTTTAATAGCACAAAGGAAGTTAGTATGGTTTTTGTATGATTTCAGAATATACTTTAATAAATTAAATTTTCCTGGTCTGGTCTAATATTTTATTTGATTCCCTTTCTAAACCGGTCTAATTTTATAAAACTTATTCAACTTAGATCAAACAAATCTAACTTAATCATTTTCATTTGAGCAGCCCAATTATATTTAATCAATTACTTCAGAGTTAATGTTTAGGGGAAATTAATTAAGTGTCTTACGATGAAGTTTTGTTCTTGCTAGTGAGGGATGAAATGTTTACTTTAGGATGAAGCTCCTACTACTACTGTAGACAAGGCTGGAATTTTCATCAGAAGAACTAAATAAGCCTAACACTGAACTTCAGAAGTACAATTGTTAACAACCTGAAAGAATAGCTGTGTCAATCCCAAAGAAGAAGAAAAATAAGACGTCCACAGGAATCCATATGAGTGTCAAGGGAATAACTGTTCTAAGATCCCAGAACTGTAGCAGGGTAATTTGCTCTCATTTTAGCAAGGTGAAAAAAATTTCATGGTAAGTCCAATTCTTCCCTTGTTTTTGTTGGTGGGGGACAACAGATTGCTATGGGACTTCCAAGAACTGTTCATTCAAGAAAGTTTTGTGAACATTTTACTGTACCGTAAAACTGCATCAATTTTATAAAAATGATTGAATGGGCTGATAGAGGACCAAGCGACAGTTTTGCAAATCTCATCCAAATGAGCGTTGATCTCAAAAGCTGGCAAAATTACTGCTCCTTTAAAGAAGTGAGCAACTATACTCTGTGGAAAAGTCACTCCTTTAAATAGAGTGGATTTAAGAGTGGATTTCTCATGGAGTATTTCCTAACGGGAGAAAAAACCCTCATTTTTTCTGGACTAATGAATAGTTTTACTAAATCTGAGAAACACAGATGACAAGGCAAGTATGGAACTCTAAGAAGAACTGCTGCCTTATCTTGCCTGATTTTCTTTATTGGCTTTCTGAGGAATTGTGGGAAAGGTATATAGCCATCTCCTTGGCCATTTTGCTCCACAGGACTCTGGAGAGTCTGCTGCATGTGTAGTTCAGTTGAGATGCAAACAGAACCAAAACTGTGCATCCCTAGCTAGATGAGGAATTGCATATACAAAATAAGACAAAATAACTAGTAGGAATAGTGTTAGACTTAGAATACAGAGTTTATACCCCTCCTCAGCCACAAAACATTGGGACAATTACAGTGGTACCTCGGGTTAAGAACTTAATTCATTCTGGAGGTCCGTTCTTAACCTGAAACTGTTCTTAACCTGAGGTACCAACTTTAGCTAATAGGGCCTCCTGTTGCTGCCGCGCCGCTGCCACACAATTTCTGTTCTCATCCTGAAGCAAAGTTCTTAACCCGAGGTACTATTTCTGGGTTAGCAGAGTCTGTAACCTGAAGTGTCTGTAACCCGAGGTACCACTGTACTGAGTCTAACCTACCTCATAGTTTTGTTGTAAAAATAAAGGGGAGTCATTTATTTTATTTTCTGTGTTTATATGGTGCCTTAAGCTCTTTTGAGGAGCAGCAGAAAACAATCACTTGAATAGATTCCCCAGCCCAATGTAGGAGCCATGCAAAAAGTCCTGGATTAGACAACCTCTTGTTTGGGAAAGAAAGTAGGGGGCTGCATTGTGTCCCTGCTCCCCCACCAACTAATTGTTAATTGGCAGAACATGCACAGTCTTGGCTACTTCATGGACACTCTACTGGAACAGGGCCCAAATAAATCAGGCTGTATGAGTACGGAGCTAACGTACCTGTAACATTTTTAATGTTTCTTTCAGTCCTTCCATTTCTCTTTCTTTTGATTTCATAGCAAGTAAACATTTTCCCTTCAAATAAGCATAATATTTTGTTAGAAAAAGGAAATATAAAATGACAAATTTCTCAGCTAAGGGACATAAGAACAGGTCTCTTGAGATGTATTAATAACTTTGCACATCGTAATCTATTCTATATGCAAAAGTCTTGAGGATAATTACTTCTGTTCTTCAAAACACTGCAATATAAAACTCCATCCACTTCAACAAAACACTATACTAAAGCACAGTGGGTTCAAATAAAGAGTGATAAAAGCCTGCTAAAGACTTTGTAGGAGATATGGATCCTGTCATCATTCAGTTGAAGTCAACATCACTTTTTCAAAATAAATATGCTACATTCTCTATTCAGAGACTATTTAGATGACTCTTTTGCTGAAAAATACACTGCTCCTTGCCTTTATTCTGCAGCGTTGTTGCTCTGCTTACTCCCTCTCTGTTGAATCATATAACTAATCACTATCATGCAATTGTTACAATTTGATCTACATGTTCTGTTCAATGGTGCGAGGAACTGTATTAACACAACGTTTTGCAAAATCTGACATTTTCATTTTTTATACTCTTTTCAGTTAAAAATACTAATCCATAGTGTGTTTACTTTGTAGCACTGGATGAACATTCACTCATGATTGGGTATGAAATATGTTTCCACTTTTTCAGCCATCAGCTTGAGAATTTGATGAGACTCTGTGTTAAGTTTTACACACTCATTTTTCTTTTTGCATTTTTCAAATAATCTGCTATAACAATTTACTAATGTAAAAGATGTGCTCAAAGATTTAGGCTACTTCCAACTTGCCATATCTTGAAGTGCAAAAAAGAGGATAGCCTGAGGCAGGGAAACAAATCGCAGCATCCAGACAACCCATGCACCTGAGCCTGAGCCAAAAAAAACCCCATAAACAAACAAACAAATTCAGACATTTCCTTTGAAATGGAAAAAAGCAAAACCCAGATCAGCATGTTGGGCCCCCAAAAGAGGACATGTCTGGAATTTCCCGGACATATGGCAACCCTAATATGATCAAAGCATTAGATCACAAGGCAACACCTGATACTTCTCATGCAGAGATGTTCTACAGAGTCCTCGGCCTTTGGAGGGAACTTTTCAGTGGTTGCAAGGTCTGCCGCTGGAAGGGAAAAGCTGAAAACTCCCCATGAACACATAGAAGCCCACACTAAGCACGCTGAATCCCAACCACTAACTGACTATCCTTTTTTTTTTTTTTGACAAATGAGTCATATCATTACCTTTTCTTCTTCTGCAGCAAATAGTCTTAATTGGAACTAGAATGCCACAAGAAGGAAACAAATTTAAATAGTATGATCAACCAACATGTGTAACTTTTATTTAAGCTAGTACATTTTTAAAAATTGATTTGCTGCAATACAATACAATTCATTCTTATCCACCTCCCCAACTTCAAGGAACTTCATGTACATACTCATCCCCCACAACAAGGCTCTCATTATAGCTGAGACTTGTTGTTTTTGAGCAGTTCAACTCAACTGGTCTTGAGAATATGAATGACAATACCACTTGTATATTACTGCTGAGAAGAAATCGACTCAATGAGTACCTGTTTTTTAAAAGCTGCCATGGCTTCTGTATGCTGTTTGTTTAATGCTTCTTTATGATCCTGAAGAGCTATCTATTATTTGACAATTTAAATTAAAGAAGAACAAGATATTTAAAAAGGCATATATAAACATATTTAAAGTAAATTAAGAAAAAAATTCATTTTTAAGTTTTCTTGGTTAAAAATAAATAATCAAATTAGTGAAAATTAGTGAGATGTATAAACCTGAAAATCATAAATAAAAATTTCAAAAAAATGAAGATAAATAATCAAATAATGATTAAAGAAGGCATACAAGAATACTGTATATTCCTGCGTATAAGACTACTTTTTAACCCAGGAAAATCTTCTCAAAAGTCGGGGGTCGTTTTTTATGCCGGGTCATATTTCTTATATGGCGAGTATATCCCAAACTCTATATTTTAACTGGAAAAGTTGGGGGTCGTCTTACACGCCCAGTCGTCTTATACACCGGAATATACAGTAATAACAACACTTGCAACAAATATTCCAACCAAGAAGAAAAAGCATAGGTATATTATTGTAGTCAGAAGAAATTCATTTCTATTAAAATATAACTCTATG
This sequence comes from Zootoca vivipara, assembly GCF_965207765.1. NCBI lineage: Eukaryota > Metazoa > Chordata > Lepidosauria > Squamata > Lacertidae > Zootoca > Zootoca vivipara. Next base: position 70,946,491 of record NC_142582.1, on the reverse strand, counting down.
AATTTGGACCTGAATGAAAATGCTATTATAATGCTCATTTACTTTAAGGTATGTACAAATGATATAGTAATATTTATAGCATATTTAGAATTGCCTTTTTAAAAACTGCCACCCTCATCCACAACAGCAGTGCAACAGGGGAGCATATGGTGCCTGAGGAGACAAATTTGCATTCAAATTCCCGTACAAAATGTTTTGGTTGCCTGTAAAGCCAAGCATAACTGAAGACACTGGACTCAGAGAGAAGAGTGAAGGTGCAGTATAACACTGGCTAGAACCAAATGTACTTAAAGTACCTCATATAATGGTTCTTCACATTTAATTTTGACAGAACAAATCACTAAATTTTATAAATTCTATTGACACTGCTTCCACAAAACCTCAGAACACTACAGAAACATGTATATTAGATCAGAAACCCTATCTCACCATTCTTCAATACTGATATTAATTCCAACAGTAAAGTTTCTAAGAACAGATGCTATCAAGTTTTAACTATTTGAAGAACACTAACCTTTTGCCACTCAAGCTCCTGTACTTCAACAACAAATTTGCTAATTTGTTCCTCATATTGACTTTCAGTCTCCTAGTTTCAAAAACATACAAAAAAGGTCACTGTTTGTTTAAAAAAAATACATTTTCAAAGAAATTTTAGTTAATAAGATTAGGATAGTCATTTGTGCTCTGAATAGAATTAAATATATGTCTCACTCATTAGGAAGAATAAATTCCATCTAGTCTTAAGTATACATTAGAAACACACATCACTGTGTAATGGCTTCCTTTTAAAAAAAATGCTTCAAAGGACAAATATTATACTTGATCTTAGCCAGTAGACTAAGAAACAACAAATATTAAGTGGCAGAAACTAACCATCTCACCAATAACTGTTTATAATTAATAACAAACCATTATTTCACCAATATATATTTTCCTGCTCCTTCATCCTAAAAAAAGAAAAAATCATACTGGAGGCAGGCAGTGCACAAACTTCAGGCTGTGAGGAATTTCATCAGACATAAGAATACAGGAAATTGCCTTATAATGAAGCAGACCATTGATTCACCTAGCTCCATGGGCATAGCCAGAATTTATGATGGGAGGGGGGGCACAGAACCAAGTTGTTTGTTAAGTATTTCTATTTAATTACTGTACTTGATTTAGGTGGGCAGCTGCCCTCCACCCCCACCCCCCTTTGGCTACACCCATGCCTAGCTCAGTACTGTCCACACTTACTGGTATCAGCTATTCAGGGTTTTAGATAGGAGAAATTCTCAGCCATAGCTGGAGATATCAGGATTTGAACCTGAGACTTCACCACAAAAAGCAGGTGTTCAGCCACTGAGCTACATCCCTTCCCACATCATCTCGTAGCTGGGAGACCTGGGTAAAAACACCCCCTCAGCCATGAAGCTCAATGAGTGACCTTGGGCCAGTCACTGTCTCTCAATCTAACCTACCTCACAGGGTTGTTGTAAGGATAAAATGGGAAGGGGGGAGCCACATATGCCACCTTGAGCTCCTTAGAGGAAAGGTGGGGCCTAAATGTAATAAGAAATAGAAAGTTGACTTAGGAAGAAAAAACCAGAAGGTGACCCAATCATGACAGAAGTAAATCTTCCTTAACTGGCAAGACTCTCAACTCTGAGATTATCCTGGGCAAAGTGATAGCTACAAGGAAAAATGCATTTAAGGGGGACTCAAATGGGGAGGGGGCAGTGAAAAGGGGGATCAAATTAAGGTGAGTATCTTAGACCTAATCTAAAAATGATGGGACACTCATACCGGTAGTTGTTTGATCAATATGTTGCTCATTTTGACATCAGAAAGGGTGGACAGGTAAGAACAGCTAAACCACCCCTTCCTTATCTCTTCCCCATTTATTACACAGTCCAGCTCACTTCGGATATAGACATTCAGCTGGGGAAAAGTGCACAGAATGATGGGAGGGTAAGAAAAGGAAGGGGTTTAGCTCCCTCTAGCACTGTGCTTTCTTGATGCTAAAATCAGGTCCCACCTTCTTATATGTGGACTGGGCAGACAAATCTACAGCAAACATGGCTGCTCTAGTAAAGAGAATGAAATGGAAGGGCAAGTTCTTCTCTACCCATCACAACTCCATCCTCTTCTCTAGCAAGGGGTTTGCATTAAGTTCATACATCGGACCACAAACATATCCCCCCCCCAAAAAAACGGAATTTATATACCAGTACCGTGTTTCTCATATTATAAGACACGTCTTATATTTATTTTTTCCTCAAAAAAACACACTATGGCTTATTTTCAAGGGATGTCTTATTTTTTTCCTCCTCATCCTGCCGCGGCCGGCATTGCTGCTGCGCCTATCACTATGTCTTATTTTCGGGGTATGGCTTATATTCCTTGAATGCTTAAAATCCTGCTATGGCTTATTTTATGGGTATGTCTTAAAATATGAGAAACAGGGTATATAAGTATCTGAAATTCAGTATGTTGCTTTTCCTCAAAACAGACTTATAGCAGCGAGCAACAATCAAACACTTCAATCAAAATACTGTAAAAGCCAGTATTGGAGAGATGTAATCTGAGCAAGCAATAAAACAAATAATTATAAGCTTTATTAAAATGATTCACAGTGAATCCTATAAAGATGCACTCAGAACTTCAGAAGTAAACCTCATTGAATATGATGGGACATAATTCCTGATAAGTACCTACAGGCCTGCAGCCATAGCTACTTTCAGAAAAGAGGTTCCTCAAGATTGGGCCCACAACGATGAACCACAGCCTATGCATAAGATCTTCTTTCATTTACATTTAATTCAGTTTAGTACACAAATACTTTTAAAACATATTATTTCTCCCCTCCCTTTCCTTCAACATAGCCTTCCTGATTTCAAGCACCATATAAAGGTTCCTCCCAGTTAAAAACAATGGATTTTTAATGACACCTACATATCCAACCACCATTAATACCTCCGTACACATAAGACAAAGATAATCAAATTAAGCAGGAAAACCCAAATGAGAAATGAAGGCAGAAAGAAGACCGTGGAAATAAAATGAAAGTTTCAAAGAGAGGGAGAAAAGAAAATGGGAGGAGAAAAAAATACTCCCCCATAAAGGCTTCTTTTAACACTGCATATATTAGTACAAAGTTTCCTCACATGTTTTTTATACAGGAGGATTAATATGACAGGAGGGAGAGTTCATATTGGCTGAAATGCTTCCTGAGATATGTGAGTTTCAAAGCCTCAACAGATTTATAGGTCAAAACCAGTCCCTCTAATTGCGTCTGAAAGCTAATAGTTAATTGCACAATTTTTGCAGGACAAGCTTTATGTTCCCACTGACCCACTTCTGTCAGAAGACAGGCTTCTTCGTTTTGTATTCCCCGAAGCTCCCAAATGCTATTCAAAGAATATTCCAATTAGAGCCAATCTACAAAAGTATGAATCATTTTCTGCAAGATACCTATTTTCCAGAGAAGGTCACAGTAGATGCAACTGAAAAAGTCAATCCTAGACAAAGTTGCCACCTGAGAATTCAGAAGCAAAACCTGGTCCACGAGCCCTTGCAAACAGTGAGTCTGGCTAGCCAGAAGAGCACAAACATCATCAGCAATGCAAGGCCTTCTCTTTCGTCTAGAGGTCAGGTCTGTGCTCCTTCAACTACCATCAATTCCAACTTGCCTGTTTACTACAATTGATAGCAATAGTGTCTTTCAATATAGGTTGAAAACCAGGAGTGTTGGTTACTGACCTGATGTTGCAGCCAAATGTTTTAATCTTAACATGTTCAGATTGTTATTATGTGTTATACTATAACCAATACTAAAGTTATGAATACAGAAAGCCATCTTGCACGTAGTCAAACCGTCTGTCTATCTAGCTCTGTCAATGACTCCCTACAATGACTACCGTAGCAACAGTTCTCCAGGGTTTCAGAAAGGGGTTTCTGCCAATCCTCTGACTGCTTGATACTTATCTACTGTCATAAACCCGCAAAGCCTTTGCTTCTGTGATTATAGTATTGTTTGCAGAGTATTACAAATGTCATGTGGCGTAAAAGTAAGGCAGATAAACACAAAAATATAAAAGCTCATAAAAAAACCTTTCTGCACTCCCTAAGTGAGTAATATTCTGTAACTACAACAAAATAGTTTTCTTATAATTATCTATAAACACTGAATCCGGATGCAACTTCTATTACAGTACTCCCCCATCAGGGACAAAAGCCAATTATTTTGAATACCCTATGACTTTTCAGAGAAGGGGGAGTATGCTCTCAAACAATTTATTTACAAATGCTGTTAAAATGTGCTTATGAGTAAAGCACACATTAATGAAAAGCAGAAACATGATACATTATTAGTAAAAATCCTGTAGAAAACAGCCAGTAAAGTATACTTGTGTATTCTGTTTCCCGCCCCCCCAGGAGAAGCAACTGGGAAAGGGCAATTTTCAGCAGAAAAATGGCCAGATGGGAAAGGGTTAAAAAACCTACCTCCCTACCTCCCTACCTCCCTCCCCTTTTCTATTCTTGACATCAGCTGTTATTTATTTAATTATTTTAAATGAAAATGCTACATGCAACTGGGTGCAGGTAGTGCCAAGTTCAGAACTTAGTAAAGACAACTGTGTTCCTGTTTATAGATGCTTTTCTATATTACCGGTATGCAGAATTATTTCTGGCATTGCCACAAATGGACAGGGTGATGCTAAATGGTTAACAGAGCTACATAAGTCAGGGGTATTGCCTACAGCTTCCAGCAGAAAACCACTTTCTATAGTGTGGAAAATTTAAGAAGTACCGTAGGCTGCTGTTTGACAGAAGGGATGGGCCAATCAGTCAATTTCCTATTTCTATGTCAATTCTACATGTCAATTCTGCCCCAATTCTGCAGTGATCTGTAATTTTTTAAAAAATCCATACAAAAATCAATTATTTAAATCCATATTTAAATAAGTATTTGTAACACAATGCATGTTTAAATACATATTTTATCTCAATACACACATTTCAAAATGTATTTTACTCTAATGTATTTTATACACTTTGATGTGTTATTCGACCCAAGAACTGTATTGTAAAATTCACTGAAGTGCAGATCTGAAGGTTCATTTATTAATTTGAGATGTGCAAATTAGTTCATTTCACTTAAAAATGCAGACCAAACAAAATTCTCTTCCATTTCTATTTGACAGTGGGACCTACGTACTATAGCTAATAGTATGTTTTGTTAGCATTTCTGGATCTAAGCAATTTACTTGGAAGTTCATTAGGATTGGGTTATAAGATTGCTTAGGAATTGTTTAGAAATAATGACATTTTAGGAGATCAGCACTTAAGTTTGTAGGAAAGGAAGGAGAAGAATGGAAATGAAAGGAAACTTTGTTTCCACTGTGATACAAATTATTTTGCTGGTGAACTGCCCATTGACAGTTGCTTAAATATGCATCAGAACAAGGAGCAACAAATTATCACCTCCACTGATCTGTTCCCACACAATTCATGTATCTAGTGGCATACAATAAGAGAACTGGGTCAATATTAACAAAATTAATATCAATAGGGACAAATATAAGGTTCTACACTAGGGGTGGAAGAGCCAGCTGCACAAATATAATATAGCTGGAACATGTTCTGAAGAGGGTGATGTATATGATAAAAGGTCTGGAAACCAAGCCTTATGAAGAATGGTTGAGGGAATTGGGTATGTTTAGCCTGGTAAAGAGAACGATAGAAGATATCATAGTCATCTTCAAATATCTAAAGGGCTGTCACATGGAAGAGGGAACAAGTTTGGTTTCTCCTGCTCCAGAGGCTGGGACCCAAACAAAAAGATTTAAGTTATAAGAAAGGAGATTCTGACTAAACATCAGGAAGAACTTTCTTACTGTAAGAGCTGTTTGACAGTGGAACGGAGTCCCAGGAGAGGTGGTGGACTCTCCTTCCTTGGAGGTTTTTAAGCAGAGGTTGGATGGCCATCTGTCATTTATGATCCTGTTGAGAATCCTGCGTTGCAGGGGATTGGACTAGATGAGCCTTGGGGTCCCTTCCAATTTTACAATTCTATTATTCTAAGGAGTCAGAGTTGCAGAATCACTGCTCCTTCCAAAATGCTGCTGCCTCATGCCACTCAAAGCCAAGGGCTTTGTTATTTCCATTTTCGCTGTTGTCCGCCACTGGCCTGCAGATCAGGTCCTTACTTGTGAATGGACTGGCTTAGGATCCACAACATCCTTAGCCAGCCCGGCTCTGCCCCGGCAGTATATCTCAAATAGCTTGCACCTTTAGAAACTACAGCAGGGTGTTCCAGGAAACCTGATCCCTCCTAACCAGCTCTTCTTTCTTTCTCTCTTTCTTTCTTTCTGTCTGTCTGTCTACAGGTAGGTAGCCGTGTTGGTCTGGATCGAAGTAAAATAAGAAGTAAAATCTGAAGAAGTGTGCATGCACACGAAAGCTCATACCAAAATAAAAACTTAGTTGGTCTTTAAGGTGCTACTGAAGGAATTTTTTTATTTTGTCTGTCTGTCTGTCTGTCTGTCTGTCTGTCTGTCTGTCTGTCTTCCTCCTCCTCCTCCTCCTCCTCCTCCTCCTCCTCCTCCTCCTTCTTGCTCTATCATCACTCATTGCCAAGTAAGATTGTCTTTCATGGACATGGTCTTAACAGTGAGTCCGTAAGTGACTGTGGAGGGCAATTCTGGATCCACACATCCTTCCACAGTGGGGACATAGGTTTCCGGGCAGGTGGAAGAAGGTGGAGGGATACCTCTGCTAAATACTAATCCCCTCCAGGAGCACAAATTTTGGGTTAGGATTGCTCCCAAAAGATTTAAGGTTGTTTTTTTATTAAACAAATAAATTTAGCTGGTCTCCAGTTAACCACTGTTACTCCCCTCCCCCTTCATTCTAAACTGGAAGTTTTAAAAACTTATACATTCTATCTTGAAACATCCATGCAACACATTAAAAAGAAAACTTTCTTATGTTTAGGAGGGAAACTGTATTTAATTTTAAGACGATAACAAGAGACACAAAACCTTTAGAAGTCTTTATATTTTATTAGCTGCCTTAGGACTACAAGGATTTAAGTGTTTTTACAAAAACACCACCATAACAATAAAAGAGGAGTCATTTGATGGTTTATTTACTCGTTATAACCTTTAGAAAGTGTCAAGCCTTTGTAAAGTGCTTCCTTCAGGCTGTAGTTTTACAAGATAGGCTGTACATTGGTCAAGCCCCCCTGATTCTTGACCCTGAACAGATTTAGGAACAGAGTACAGCTGGCTCACATCCAAGCAACCCAAACTAGGTACTTTTACCATCTTTTTCAAACTCATAATCCACCTCCTACGAAATTGCAAAATCCATTTCTTTCATGCTGCTCAATCAAACAGTTCTCAGACTTCCAAATTACTTCACAGTCCTTTTTAGGACACCCTGCAATGGGCCTACATAAACTAGATGTTGAAGCAAAACTTGTTAATACTGTACAGGCAAAACTCAACTTGGGGTTACATTCCAGGGACAGCACATAAAACAAAAATCAAGTATAGTCAAATCACATGTGGTTCACTAGCGGGTAGGATTTAAAAGTATTTTTTTCCCAGATGCCCAACCCTTTTCTGCACCCTTTTAATTTTTAATTTTGCCAACCATGTAAAGCTAAATGTGCACAAGTTAAATGAGCATAAGTTGTGAGTTACCTGTACCTAAAGAACATTTCTAAAGTTCAAAGCCCGCTATAGCACGTTTTAAGAAAAAAGGAGTGGGCTCTGTCCCTGGTCCCCAGACACAGATAATAGGCAGCAACAAGGAAACAAAATTTTAAAGAGTGGAGATGGCTAATGCATGAATAAGTTGTTTCTCTAACCATGCATGATACATAAGTACACTTAAGAATTGGTAATGCCCGAGATATTTCTTCAGGCCATGCTGCAAAGTAGCTGCCCTTGCACACAAAACAGCTTATGTAAGTGTAATTAGATGAGGGGGTGGCCTGAAGGACACACCCCTCCCAGTTTATGACTGGGATTGTAAAAAGAGACTACAGTGGTACCTCTGGTTAAGAACTTAATTCGTTCTGGAGGTCCGTTCTTAACCTGAAACTGTTCTTAACCTGAAGCACCACTTTAGGTAATGGGGCCTCCTGCTGCCGCTGCACCACCGGAGCACAATTTCTGTTCTCATCCTGAAGCAAATTTCTTAACCTACGGGACCGCCTCTCCTGGTATGCCCCGCGGAGGACCTTAAGGTCCACAAACAACAATATACTGGAGATCCCGAGCCATAAGGTGGCTAGATGGGCCTCTACTAGGGCCAGGGCCTTTTCAGTATTGGCCCCAACTTGGTGGAACGCTCTTTCACAGGAGACCAGGGCCCTGCGGGATTTGTCATCTTTCCGCAGGGCCTGCAAGACAGAGCTGTTCCGCCTAGCCTTTGGGCTGGACTTAAGTCTGACCCCTGTGTTTTTCCTCCCTCATGGTTTGGATTTATGGACTACTTAAAATGAGGCTGCATTTTAAATTTTAATATTGTATTTTAATTAATTGCTTGTTATGTTTTATTGTAATTTTATTGGTGTTAGCCACCCTGAGCCCGGTTTTGACTGGGGAGGGCGGGGTATAAATAAAAATTTATTATTATTATTATAACCTGAGGTACTATTTCTGGGTTAGTGGAGTTTGTAACCAGAAGCGTTTGTAACCTGAAGCATTTGTAACCCGAGGTACCACTGTAGAGTTGTACCTCAGGTTACGAACACCTCGGGTTATGAACTCCGCAAACCCGGAAGTATTTTCGCCGTGCGTGCGTTCTGCGCATGTGCAAAGTGCGGAAATTGCACTTTGCGCATGCGCAAAATGGCACTTCGGGTTACGACCATTTCGGGTTACGGACTGCGTCCCGGAACGGATTGTGTTCGTAACCTGAGGTACCACTGTACTAGGATGCTTCCATGAAGAGGCTTAATACTATAAGCAGGTAACTGGCAACATAGTGTTTAAAAACTTAATCGGCTTTTTCCTGGAAAAGAGAAATCTGGATTCAATAGGGGGCATTCTGATGCCAATACTACCATGAGGATGCTGCAAATAATTTGCATGCATCAGCAGCACAAATCCCACAATAAGTACCCATACAGAAACATCCCTAGAGTGGCTCAAACTGGTTGAAACTTAGCCTAGCAAATTCCCTTTCATTGAACGGATTGGCATTGGTGAGAGTGAAATGCTGGTTCTTGTATAACTAAGGTAATGGCCAGAGTTTTCTTCTAGAAAGGGACATATTCTTCTTCCCTCTTTTCTGTTTTCCAATGCTCAGAAAACTGGAGTGAGCAGAACAATACAAAGGAATAATTCACTGTTATGTACAGTTTATAACAAAGATACCCAGAGCACTATTCCGTTGCCACAGGTCATGCATGTGCAAACAGGATTCAAGTCCTCAGCCAGAAGGGACTTGGAAAGCGGCTGAGGCTACTACAACACAGCACCAAGTTCACTGTGAGACATGCCACAGGGAATGGCCAGTCTCAGTTTTAAAATATTTCCTGAATCTTGTGATCAGTCTGGACAGCTGATTCCTTTAGCAGCTACACTTATCTCTTTTACTCTGCCTCTGATGTTTTTCAGGGCAATGCCTTCTTACATACCTCCAAACAGAGAAACAAGAAGATGGTATCAGTATGCTAGGAGAAACCACAAGGTTTGAATTAATCTTTTTTCAAAATCCCAAAAGGCCAAAGCCAGCCCAATGTGGTCTGAGAATGATTAATAGGATTAATAGTCACAGAATTTGGAGTGACAGAATATTAAAAATGAGACATGTGTCTGTAAATACTGGATGTTATGCTTGAAAAGAATATTATATTGGGATGGGAGATACACCACAACATTTTGTGCAAGTCCAACTTGTTCCCTCTAATAGTGAACTTAAGTGGATGTGGGGGTGGGCACTGATGCAGACCTTTTAAACCAGGCACTCCCAAACTACGGCCCTCCAGATGTTTTTGGCCTACAACTCCCATGATCCCTAGCTAACAGGACCAGTGGTCAGGGATGATGGGAATTGTAGTCCAAAACAACTGGAGGGCCGAAGTTTGGGGATGCCTGTTTTAAACCAACACTGAAACTTCACTCACATCAAGCATAGACTACTGTAATGCCTAGTATTTGGAGCTAAGGATTGCCAGAAAGCTTCAGCTGGCTTTGACCAGTGATTAAAGTGATATATGTGTTTTACCAGGCATCTCCTATCAATGTTATAGCAGTATCAAAGCTAAGAGATTATGGTGCTGAAATGCCCTTTTTCCAATGTTCCATGGTGTTTTGCCTGTATCCAGGATCCTCATTTCTTGCCACTTTCACCACTCCTTTTAACCTGTGAAATTCCTCAAGGGAAGAGTTGCCAGTCATTTTAGGCGTATGGGCACATTTGAGTTTAATGTGTGGGCACCACGCCCTCTGATCACTTTTCCATTCCGCAGTCAATCACATACATGGACACATAGACATGCAAAGTAAGTGACAGAAAGAGAGGAAGTGCATGCACATGAAGTCTGGTTTTCCAAGGGATCTCAGTAAAAGTCAAATCCAGAAGGAAAGCAAACAGAGCTGCAATGTGCAGTGGGAAATAGCGTCACTCTTCCAACTTCTTCCTTCAGCTCTGTGTACTTTTCAAGGGAGGAAAAGTGCATGGGAGGGCTCAGAGGATTTGGGGGAAGCAGCGAATGACCTCAAGGTTGCCGTTGCATCAATGGGAACCACACTTTCAACCCCAGCCCTAAGGGTTAAAGACACTTAAATCCATAAAAAACCATCTTTCTCCACCTTTTGATTATACCATTCATGTTGAATAGCAAGGCTGTGCATAAGAAATGCATTCTTATGACTGTGGAACTCCTTTCTACTAGCCACCAATACTGTATAGCATTTTCTAAAAGCTGTGTAAAACCCAGTTTAGGTTGGCTTCCAACAGCAAAGGCTAACCAAGCATGGATAAATTTTAATACATTCTATTGTATATTTCATTTTGCATGTTTTGTTTGTTACACTGATCCATTGCCTCATACAAAGAGCCTCTTGATAATGTACAACAGAATATAAAACATATATAATTCATTAAAACATATTTAAACAATTAAAACATTAAAACGTATTTTAAAAATCCAGAAAAATACAAAGAATAAGAAGTAACGCAGCAAGTTAACAAGAGGGGATGGGAACAAGCATCAACAGCAGTAACATATAGAAATTAAAACCTCAAATGCAAGTTAAATAATCACCATTAGATTAAGCAGAGACTTAATCTCTGCTTAATCTTAGTCATGAAAAGTTGGACATGACTAAATAAAAAACTATAAATATAAAAATAAAAATAACATTAAAAAGCTTTAAAAAAAAGTTAAAAGGCTTAGAGGAATAAGAATGTCTTTAATTGCTTTACATTTCCGAATTAGATAGAAATATAGGTAAATAAGTAAATGTGCCTACCCTTCTCATACGCAATTCTTCTACTGCCTCCAGAAAACTTGTTTTAAAATCTGATAGCTGAAGAGAAATCAATGCTTCGGCGGAATTTTGTAAGGTATAGGCAGGTGCTTCCTTATTGAATTCTTCATCCATTTTAGAAATTGTATCTATAATTTTTTTACCGTGCGTTTTACTTGAAATGAAAAGAATATCATTCAGAAAATTGCTACATCAGAAAAATGGCAAGTATTGATACTGCAATTTAAAATATTAGCTAAAACTTTAAAACATATAGGTCACAATCCAATCACACTGTTGCATGTGCAGTTTACTGCCACCAACCCCTTCATAATGCTGGTAGACTTCCCACAAGGACAGAGCTGAGCTCATAGGGCACCTGCACACGCCAAATCAGTCAGGCTCTTTCTATTTAAACAGGCTCTGGCATATTGTACTCACTATATCAGTTGTACTCTATATCAGTATATCAGTTGGCATATTGTACTCACTATATCTCGCAAGAGCAGTTGCGAGCACTAATTTATATACCATAAAATAAGCTTGTATTTCAGCACTATTTGGGGATGCCCCAGTATGGTGCCCATGTTACAAATTTTAAGGAGTCAATACAAATTTGTAGCATGGGCACCCTACCATACATACAGTCATGGGAAAAAGAAAGCACACCCTCTTTGAATTCTGTGGTTTTACACATCAGGACATAATAACAATCAGTCTAGTGTTCTCTTGTGGGTACATTCTGCAATATATTCTGGATGCAGTAACTGTGAGTGGTGGATTTATTCTGCTTTACTTTCTACCATGATACTTCCCCAATGCTGCCATATTATTGCTGTCTGGAGCAGCTATAGTATAACAAAAGCAAGACAAAAATAAAAACAGAACTGAAGGAATCAAAAAATGTGCTCAGAACACATACACACACCTCTCATCAATAATAGCCTTACCAAAAGGCAATTAACAGACTTGCTGTGTATTTTAAGTTGTCACAAACAAGAATTCACATTCTTGAGCACACAGTTCATGCCAGACAAAAGAATGATAGCTCCTTAAAAAACAAAA